>NC_143532.1:26048748-26301248 GCF_031878675.1 Megascapheus bottae | reverse complement strand
TGACTAAATAATGAAACTATAGGAATAATCATGATGTCAAAGAAAAGACATTTAAACACAAAAATTGAAATTTTAATACACTTTTAAATTTTTTCTTGGTGATTTGGCTTTAAATTCCAGCTTAGTTTTAATATAGATATTCTACATTAATATATTGGGGACATGCTGGGCATCTACTGTGAGCATCACGAGCCAGGATATGATAAGGATGCCTCCACATCCATGTTCATTGCCGCACTAGTCACAATAGCCAAGTGATGGAAACAACCCAGATGCCCACAACAGTAGATCCAAAGAAATGTGGTACCTATACTCAATGGGGATTTTACACAGCCCTTAGAAAGAAAATAATACCATCTACATGGAAATGGATGGAACTAGGACAAATCATGTTAAATGAGTTCAAACAAGGCCAGTGACTGGTACATGTTCTTACTAATATGAGGAAATCTAAAAGTCACTAGGATATGACAAAATATACAGACTTCTAGATACCCACATACAAAAAGAGGATAATCTTAAAGAATCACAAAGGCTCAATACCCAAGGAACTCCTATATGTGTATAAAATAATATTCATACTGAAATGAACTCCAAAGATATGCAAAGAAGTTTTTTTTCTTAATTTTTGTTGACTTTGTATTCTTTACCTTATATACAGTGTATTCATATCCACATCTGTGGGAAGGTGGTAGAGGGCACAGAATCAAAGGTGTGAAAAAGTGCAGCAATGGAGCACACCGGCTGCACCAGACATTGGTGAAAGTGGATTATGCAACTTGTGAGTGAAAATGGAGAGGGGGGAGGGAAAGAATGAGGAACAGATGACACTATGCAAAAGGAAATGTACTTATTCCCAGATGTATGCAAAGGTAACCCTACTGTATATAACCTCTAAAACAATAAAGTAAATATATATATATATATGTTCAAATATACAGGAACATGAATTCCTAAGCAACAACTTTCTCCAAATAGTTTTTTTTAAAGAATTTATTAATGCTGATTTTTACATCATATTTTAAATGACAAATTTTAACAAATAAGTGTTCAAGGAGGGAATCTCTATTTACAATCACTGGGACTTAGTATTTAGAACTTAATCAAAATTATGCTAAGGGTTTGTATGTCATAGAAACATATTAATTCAAGAAATAAAACTATGTCTAGGTCATAGGTTTTTATGTCTATATAGTTATATTTATATTTTCATTACCATGTCCATAGCTTTGGGTATGCAGTTATTGAGTCCTCGCTCTTGTACTTTTTAGATTTAATAGCCACATATTAAGGATACCATGCGCCTTTTGTTCCTTAGGTCTTGACTTGTCTCACTCAACATGATTCGCTCTAGAGTCATCCATTTCCCTGTGAATGCCATTAGTTTATCTTGTCTGTTGGCTATATAGAATTCCATTGTGTATATATACCACATTTTCTGTATCCATTCATCTGCAGTAGGGCATCTGGATTGCTTCCATCACCTGGCTATTGTGAATAGTGCAGAGATGAACATAGCTGAGCAGGTGTCCTTATCATATCTTGGGTCATGATGTTTAGGATAGATGCCCAGAAGTGGTATGGCGGGATCGTAGGGAAGGTCTATTTTCAGTTCTTTAAGAAACCTCCACACTGCTTTCCAGAGTGGCTGAACTAGTCTGCATTCCCACCAGCAGTGTAGTAGGGTTCCTTTTTCTCCACAACCCCGCCAGCAACTGTCACTGTCTGAGTTCAAAATCTTGGCTATTCTTGTTGGGGTAAGGTGGTTTAAAGTTTAAAGAAAATATTGAGCCCAGTTATTCTTACTACTGGAAAGCAAGAGTCCAGGAACTGAATTTCCCTAAGACAATACAAATATTTGCTTCATTTAAAACTCAAAAACAGCATATACCGGGGCTGGGAGTTTAGCGTATGGGAAGAATGTTTGCACAGCATGCACAAAGACCCAGGTTGGATTCCTTGGTACCACATATATAGAAAAAGTTGGAAGTGTGCTGTGGCTCAAGTGGTGGAGCAAGCCCAAGGACAGTACTCAGACCCTAAGTTCAAAGCCAGGACTGGCAAACAAAACAAAACAGAAACAGTATATAAGTGAATCATGTTTTCATGTAGTAAAGGATGTTAATTCCAACTTGTAGCACAAAGTTTTAAGAAAACCTATCTTTAGAACAACCCACTAATTTTACCATCTGAAACTTTAAGATACTTAAGCTAAAATTGTATATAAAATTATAAAAAGCAGTCATTCTCAGAATAAAACCATCAATATGATAATATATAACACTTATTTTATTGTAATAATGATTTTTAAGTAGTTGTACAAAGGGATTTCAATGTACTGATTCATGAGTACAATGCACCTTAATATTACTCCTTCCAACATTCACATAACTTTAATTATGAGCATTTTTAGACTATGGAAAGTCATTATCGTCACTGAACTTTTAATTATTTTATCCACTTATTCAATTTAACAGTACATTTTAAATGTAGTTAAATAGATATGACATAAAATGTATCACTCTACCACTTGAACCACAGCTATACATTAGGCTCTTGGGTGGTTAGAGATAAGAGTATCCAGGACTTTCCCGCCTTTCAATTTCTTGGCTGAACCAAGTTCCTCAGATCTCAGCTTAACAGCAAGGATTAAGGTGTGAGCTACCAGCCCTCCAGGCCAGCCCTACTTGTGTGCCCGTCACATCCTCGTCGCCATAGGACTACTGTATTTGCATGGCCCATGAGTAGCTGTGTTGCAAGCCTGACCCATCACAACTGACTTGTTGATTTAAATGGAGTCTTGCTACCTTTTACCTAAGCTAGCCTCAGAGTGATTCTCCAACGTTTTGCCTACCAAGTAGAAATAAGACAGCAGGCCCTGCTTCCCAATCCTAATTTTTACTGTTTTGGTGATAATTCTAAATCTTCAACCCCTATCCCTCAGTAGTTAGGCTCAAGACCACCCCACAAGGGATGTGAATCTGAAACTTAGGTCTGAATCATAGCCTATAGCTCCTTCTACTTCATCCAAGTTTCCTTTCAATGAGTTATTTAAGAGTCAAATGAACATGGCAATCAACATTAATTCCTTCTACTCTCATCACACTGCACTTCCTTGTTTCAGTATCAAAGTGATTTCTGACAGCACATCCATCTCACTTCCTTGCTCCAAAAAAACCTTTTTAAAGCACTTCATTACACAGTTAATATTCACAACCCTCAGAACCAATTCCCTATCATTTGAATATGCTCATTCACTGTTGCTGCCTGGCTTAACCTTACTTCTCTTGTCCGAAAACACCTGCACACAAATCCAGAGGGGATATGTGTTAATCTGTCTCTCTCAGCCATGTCTTATCAAATTATAATACTACAGCTCTATCAGATGTTATATTTATATAGACAGGGACTGGCAGTAGTAGTTCTTTAACTCTTCCAGTGGGGAAAGAATATCTTTGCTTGTCCTAGGGGCATCTGGCAATGTCAAGAGACATTTCTGATTGTTACAACTGAGCAGATGCTCCTGGCATCTGGTGGCTAAGCCAGAGATGTGCTAAACGTACTACAATACACAAATATAGGCTCCGTCCCCCCAAAACGAATTATCTAACCCCAAGGTCAACAGTATCAGTTGGGAAACCCTTAATGAATTGGTGGTTTAACAAATACTTCCCAAGGCAGTAATTAAGTTTTACAATTCCAACTAACAGCCTCTACCAGTCATGTGGTTAAAATATCAGTTAAGAATGTGTGGCGATGGGGCCCGGAGTTTGGCCGAAGACCCGGATTTGATTGCTCAGTGCCACATAGACAGAAAAAGGCAAAAATGGTGCTGTGGCTTAAGTGGTAGAACCCTCGTCTTAGGAAAGCCCATGGACAGTACCCAGGCCCCAAGTTCAAGCCCCAGGACCAGCAAAAAAAAAAAAAAAAAGAATGTGTGGCCATGGCCAGAATGCTTGCCTAGATTTCAGGAAGACCATGTACCACATACAGAGAAAGAGCCGGAAGTGGTGCCGTGGCTCAAGTGGTAGGGTTCTATCCTTGAGTTAAAAAAAAACAAAAAAACAACAAAAAACAACCAAGGACAGTGCTGGGCTCAAGTCCTGAGCTCAAGCCCAGGACTAGCGAAAGAAAGAAAGAAAGAAAGAAAGAAAGAAAGAAAGAAAGAAAGAAAGAAAGAAAGGCCATACCTGTAATCCTAGTCACTGCCGAGGCTGAGATCTAGAGAGCCAAGGTTGGAAGCCAGCACAGTAGAAAAGTCTATTGTGTCTCCATTAACCAGCAAATAAGTGAGGCTAGAGGCATGGCAAGTGACACAACACCGGCTTAAGTAGCTTGGGGTTCTTGAGTTCAAATATCACTATCAAAAGAAAAGAAGGCCAGGAGTGTGGCCTAGTGGTAGAGTGCTTGCCTAGCATGCATGAAAACCTGGGTTCGATTCCTCAGTACCACATACACAGAAAAGCTGGAAGTGGAACAATGGCTCAAGAGGTGGAGAGCTAGACTTGAGGAAAGCCCAAGGACAGTGCTCAGGCCCTGAGTTCAGGGCTAGCACACACACAAAAGAACAACTGTACTTTTGCCAGATAGACCAATTGTTCTGTGTATGTGTATGTTTGTGCATGTGGGTGCTTGTCAATAATGGGAAGTGAACTCAGGGTGTGCACACTACTGACCCTGAACTTGTTTTCTTCAGGGCTAGCACTCTACCACTTGAATCACAGTTCCACTTCTGAATTTTTTTTTTTCTGGTTAACTGAAGTCTTACAGACTTCCCTGCCAGAGCTAGCTTTGAAGAGCAATTATCATATCTCAGCTTCCTGAGTAGCTAGGATTATAGGCCTGAGCCACCAGCACCCAGTTATACTAGTTGTGTGTGTGTGTGTGTGTGTGTGTGTGAGAGAGAGAGAGAGAGAGAGAGAGAGAGAGAGAGAGAGAGAGAGAGAGAGAGAGAGAGAGAACACGCATGTGTGCCTGTCCTGGGGCTTGAACTCAGGGCCTGAGCATGCCCCTAAGCTTTTTTGCTCAAGGCTAGCTAGCAATGTACCATTTGAGCTATAGCTCCACTTTTTTGTGTTTGTTTGTTTATAAATTGAAAAGTTTCTGGGGCTGGCTTTGAACTCCCATCCTCAGATCTCAGCCTCTTAATTAGCAAGGATTACCTGAGACTCTTATCTCCAATTAACCTCTAAAAAATGAGAAGTGGACAGAGATTCCCTTCTTGAATACTTGTTTGTTAAACACGTCATTTGAAATACGATGTAAAAAAATCAATGTTATTAAATTCTTTAAATAAAAAATGAGAAGTGGGGCTTGGCTCAAGGGTAAGGCAGTAGCTCAGGGACAGCGCCCAGGCCGAGTTCAAGCCCCATGACCCACCAAAAAAAAAAAGGAAATTTGGGGTTTAGTGAACAATGGCACATCAGTCCAGATACAAACATCACTCACACTTAGGACTCTCAGCGACCTGCCTGCAAGGTAGAATCCATGTTGTTCAGCACTTTGTGACCCATCCCTTTCCACCTCTGACAACTTCCTCTAGACTGTTCCTATATTTGAGGAATAATAGAATTGCACCCTTCTTATCCCCTTGGATTTATAAATGGCTCTTCCCTCCACCAGAAATGGTCTCTGGAAAACGTATTTACCCGTCAGAACCTACCTCATGTTGCTAATGCCTTTCGCAAACCTCATCTACTATGGGTATCATGCCATCCTGTTTTGCTCCCCCGCCAGACTGCAAAGACTGAGTTACAGACCACCCTGAATGTACTTCCTGGCACAAGCATATTCCTCACATGTTGACCACCAGCCAGCTGCAGTGATGTACACCTGCAATCCCAGCACTGGAGAGACTGAAACAGAAGGATTTAAATTCCAGGCCAGCTTGGGCAGACAGTGAGATTCTGTCTCAAAATATAAAAACAAAAAGTTGACTACTAGGTGGTCCCACCAACCAACAGGGATTATCTGTCCTGCCACCAAGATTTCAAACCTACATAGTACAAACCTATCCATTCATGTGGTTTGAGTCTCTGAGACTCTACCTAACTCAAACCCCACTCTACTTAGAACAACATTCCTCCCAGCCTTTAACTAATCTAGTTTCAGACAAATTCTTTCCCTCTCAAAACCTTCCCTTGCTCTATTGAATAGGGTCACCAATGTAAGTCTTCATTTCCCACTTTTGATACTTTCTAGCACAACCCTCTAAGCCTTTGCTCATAGTTACCTCCTCTCAAAAATGCCAAGTACCAGGCAATCTTCCCAACTCCTCTGTTGGGAGCCAGAGTGGAATCAAACTGTGCCTTGATTTGCATCAGACAATGGCTTTATTGTCTTATTGTTTTCTGGCCTTATTCTGTTTAAATGACCTGAGATTTACCATATGAATGTAACACCTGGAAGTTCCCTGGGTCTCAAGAAGGGAAGAAGCTGGAGTGAAAAATAAACGCGGCAGTCTTTTCCTGGACTGCAGACATCCCGACCCGGTGTGTCTGTCTCTCTTCTATTTCTTCCTAGTCCTTGCCCCCTATTTCAGGAACCCCAATCTGCGAACCCTGGTTTGCTGCCGGCTGGCCCCGGCACTCCTCAAAGTATTGTTCCTCCCAACAAATTTACTCATCCTTCCTTCCATCTCTCTAGGCACTGTCATGTCCCACCATAAGCTCCCAATATGTACCCACCATCAAAACAAAGACCCAATAAATCAAACCTCCAGCGGTGAAGGTATACTGAATTCCTTTTTTCTTTTTTTTTTTTTTTCTGGGCTTGAGCTCAGGGCCTTAGCACTGTCCTTGGACTTTCTCAAGGCTAGAGCTCTACCACTTGAGCCTCAGCACCACTTCTGGCTTTTTTTTCTATGTGTGTGGTACTGAGGAATCAAACCTGGGCCTTCGTGCATGCTAGGCAAGCACTCTACCAGTAGGCCAAACTCCTGGGACTGGGAGTATAGCTTAGTGATTGCTTGATAGCTTAGTGATAAGCTTAGTGAGTGCTTGCCTAGCATGCATGAAGCCCTTGGGTTTGATTCCCTGGCATCACATAAACAGAAAAAAGCCTGAAGTGGTGAGGTGGCTCAAGTGGTAGAGTGCTAGCGTTGAGCAAAAACAACTCGGGGATAGTACCCAGGCACTGAGTTTAAGCCCCAGAACTAGCAAAAAAAAAAAAAAAAAAAAAGCCACAGCTTAGTAGTAAAGTGCTTACCAGCCCAAGCAAAAACTGTAGTTTGATCCTCAGCACCACTCAAAATGAAAATTCTCATTGTTTTGGAGACAGAGTCTCATTATATATGATGGAAAAAATGACTGAACCAGAAGCACTCAACTTCCCAGACAGCCATATTTTATAACTGTCCTTCCTGCAGACTTTGCTGAATCATCTCCCCTACCCTTACCCTAGAATAAATGTATTGGAAGAGGGCCTGAGACTAAGGTGACATCTGATGCCCTGATAAACACAGGTGAAGCTGAAACCTGGAAACTCCTCAGTGGAAATAACACAGCTCACCCACCTCGCCTCTGTCTCACCCACCTACTCTAACCCACTTCACTCTTTCTGCCCAATATTCAAAGAACCCTAGTTGTATGGAGGCGGCGCTAGCCATTTCCCCCTCAGCCAGGCTGAAGGAGACTTAGCTGTCCTTCCCAGGCTTCACTCTAGAATAAGGCCTGTTGGTCTGTTGAATTCATTTTCTCCCCATATCCTCAGGAGTCAGTTTCATTGCCATATAGTTTCAGACAGGCCTGGAGTTCTAAATCCTCCCGCTTTCAGCCTCTAGAGTTTTGGGGTTATAAGAACACACCTGTTGGGCTGGGAGTTTGGCCTAGTGGTTAAAGTGCTTGCCTAGCATGCATGGAGACCCGGGTTCGATTCCTCGGAACCACATACATAGAAAAAAGCCGGAAGTGGTGCTGAGGCTCAAGTGGTAGAGCTCTAGCCTTGAGAAAGTCCAAGGACAGTGCTCAGGCCCTGAGCTCAAGCCCAGGACTGGCAAAAAAAAAAAAAAAAAAAAAAAAAAAGAACACACCTGTGAAGGCTGGGAGCATGGCTTAGTGGTAGAGTGCTTGCTAGCATGCATGAAGACCTGGGTTTGATTTCCCAGCAGGACATAAACAGAAACAAGCCAGAAGTGGTGCTGTGGCTCAAGAGGTAAAATGCTAGCCTTAAGCACAGAGAGACTCAAGGATAGAGCCTAGGCCCTGAGTTCTAGCCCAGGACCAGTCTCCCCCCCCCCAAAAAAAAAACCCCTATAATCCTAGCTAAACTCTTCTTTGCTCTAAATCTTTCCTGCAAACATATTTCCTATTTCAAACTCAACTTCAAGATAAAGTCCAGAATTATGTTTTAAAAACCTTAAATATAACAATAAATCCCCCTTCTATAAATAATGAAACGTAATAAGTATTTTTTAAAGTCCTTGAGTGCTGCATTCAACCCCCACCCAGGAGTCATTGAGACAAAAAAAAAGGGATTTCTTATACCTTTATGGTTAGATTACAAGATTATGACTAATATATGTTGAAAAGATAACCCAGCAGATGACAAACTATTAAGATACTGTAAGACAGGCCTTTTCTAATTAGCTCATGCTAAACTCTTGGCTAGGAGAGACAATGAACTGGAATGGAAGAGCCTGGTAGAAGGAGCAGGGTTTTCTATAAAGGAAGAGCTGTCCACTCCTATGGTGTAAGGAGAAAAAGCAGAAGCAGCAAGCCAACACCCAGCAGAGGCCTACAGGAGAGGTTTACCCTGAGAGCTGCTAAAACAGAAACTAAGAAAGTAAGATGGTATTAGTATAGTAGGTGTCCTGTAAAAACAAAGCAGGGTTTATACATACTAGAGAAGACAGGTGACATCAGTCCCTTAGAAGTTCCAGGGCAGGGCTGTGACTTCTTGAGGAAGGATCCCTCCAAAGAGAGAGCAGGAAGCAAAGCAAAGAAGCAGGAGACAGCACACACACCAAGAACTCAATCAGAAGAAAAAAAAAAGGTAACAACAGAAAGGAGAGGGATGAAAACGTGAGAGAATTCCAGAAGAAACAACTTTGGCTCTAGGTAATAAGGAAAGTACTAGATAAGAGAGAAAAGGAGGATGAGACCTTAGACCAGTTGTCTAAAATGAAATGACTGGTTTAAGGCATTAAGGAAAAAAAGGGGGGCAAGATGCAACAGTTACTATGTTTTAAGTTTAAGCTGGGGGGAAGAACAATCCAAAACTCCAGGCTGCTTTTGTTCAATCTAAGAAAGTCAGGGGCTGCAACTATTTAAGATTCTCAAAGGACACTGAAGTTTGCCCAAAAGGGTATAGACTGAACCTCTTTGTCTGGAAGCAGGTATTAAGGACATGGGCTTTGCAAATGAAGTCCTTACCTCAGAATTCTGATGTCCTATGTAAGATGTGGGAAAACCCGGAGAAAACTGTATCTGGGGAAAGCCTGAAGTTCAGGAAATGCCACTCCAAAACGGGCTTGGGCTTTGGTATGCAGCAAACTGCGAGCTCTTGAAGAACTTCAAATGCAGGGAGGGGCTTCCCTTGAATATCCCTGATCATAAGACTCGGA
Organism: Megascapheus bottae; assembly: GCF_031878675.1. Lineage (NCBI taxonomy): Eukaryota > Metazoa > Chordata > Mammalia > Rodentia > Geomyidae > Megascapheus > Megascapheus bottae. The sequence continues at coordinate 26,291,686 of NC_143532.1, read as the reverse complement.
GACCCTCCGACCACCAGGAGAGGATCTCACTCCAGCCCCAAGGTCCTACAAACTTGGCCCTTCCCCATAATGGTTCTGAGTCTTCCCTAGCATACAGACGTTACGAAAACATAAAACAGCCTAGCCGGACGTCACCGTTAGCTCCTGGCTGTCATCCTAAAGACGCCGAGATCTTCAGATCTCCGTTTGAAACTGGACAGGGCAGAAACGTCGGTGAGACTTTTTTTTTAACTTCAACAAACTACTCAAAAGAAAGCCCGGAGTGGTTGCTGTGGCTCCATAGTGGTAGAGTGGCTCGGGGGCAGTGCGCAGGACCTGAGTTCAAACCCCACGGCCAGCTCCCCCCCAAAAATAAATAAATAAATAAATAAATAAATAAATAAATAAATAAGCAAGCCTGCTTCAAGTTCACTGCAAACTCAAATCGTGGACTGCGTAGGTTCGATTACAGAACCTTCAGAAGGCGGCGGACCGCTCCTCTCCTCGAAAGACACATGTTGTTGTCTTGGCCTGGGAAGGAAGTAAATGGCTAAAGGTGTCAAGTCTGAAAGACACTGCTAGGTGACTCACCCTTTTGAGTTTCGGTTTCCCCAGCTGTCGATTAGAAAAGGAAGATCAATGACAAGCACCGGGTTGGGGTTTTCGGGACCCGAGGCCAGGTGCTACGGGCAGTCCATGAGAGTCGTCAGGTCCCCGTAAGGAGCGTCCGCCATCCTACCGCCCCTTCGTGTTTCTCTCGTTTACTCCGAAGGGTACCTCCGAGATCCATGCACGGGGTGCAGGACCCTGGGGGCGGGGGGGGGGGGAAGCTGGCGGAGGACGGGCTGAGAACCAGGAGGTGGCGGGTCCTGCGCACTTCGTGGGAGGAGGGCTCGCGGGGACAGATGGCAAGGCGACACTCGCGACGCCGACGTCCCGCCAGACCCCGCGCGCCCTACAAACCCCATCCCCGGGGCTTTCCGTCCGCGCCGCCGGGCGCGCGGAGACCCCCGAGGCCCGGGGATGGAGCCGCCACGCGAGATCACCAGGCGGGCACACCCGGCGCTCCAGCCCGCGGGCGCCCGGGACCCCGCGCGGCGGGGATCCGGAGGGGGGGGACGAGGGGCGGCGACCGACTCACCTTGGCGCTGTGCACCGCCTCCTGCGCCCCGCGGAGCTGCAGCCAGATGCGCGCGGGCAGCGGCTCCTCGGCCCCCAGCGCACCGAGCACCGCCAGGCTGACGCCGAACAGGCCCTCGATGCGGCCGCGGCTCCTCTCCAGCAGCGCCGCCTTCTCCGCGGGCGCCGTGAACTCGTCCAGCACGGCCCGGGCCGCCATGGCGGGTGCGGCCTCCCGCGGCAGCGCCGGGGACCGGCGGCGGCGACGCCCCCTCAGCGTGCGGCCGCGGCACTCGACTCCCGCAGGTGGTGTCCGCCGTCCCCGGCCGCCTCGCTTCGGCCCGCCCGCCCGCCTGCCCGCAGACACGGCTACACCATTCCGCCTCACGGCCACTCTGGCTGGGCAACTGCGGACCGAAATCCCCGACGCCCCTTCACCGCCGCTGGCCCCGCGCATGCGCCCCGCCTGACGCCGTCATTGAAGCTCGCCGCCCACGGCTCAGACGGGGGGGGCGGGGAAATCACGATACCGGAAGTTGCGTCACGCGGACGCCATGTTGGTTGAGGGCAAGGCGACAGCCCTGGAGGCCTCGATAGCCACGTCCGGCGAGGCGCCAGCGCTTTCCGGAGCTCCAGAAAAGGCGAGTTTCCGGTTTGCTTTGTGAATCGCCCTCCGGGCCTTTGCTTGGCGGCCCTGCGCACTGGCCTCAGGCCTTGGTGCCCTCGGGGCAGGTGCTCCTTCACCTGTGCCACGCCCCCAGCCCTGGTTTGTATTTCCTTTGACATCAGGTCTCAAAGTCGTCATCCTCCTGGCTCCGCCTCCTTGACAACCACCTCTTATTTTCTTTCTCACCCTCTTTTTTTTTTTTTTTTTTTTTCTTTTCGGGAATGGAAACGAGGGAGGGGACATGACAACACCAGTGAGGACGTTGAAATGCAGTGATAAAGACGAAGCCAGGCGGGGTGTGCACAGCTTTGCTCTCAGTATACTAGAGCCCGACGCCAGAGGATCCTCGGTTCAAGACAAGCTTGGGCTACACGGCAAGGCGTATCCCAAAAGGGTTGGTTGGTTTGTGTTTACACCACCGGATGAGTGGATAAATAAGAAATTGCAAGACATTTCTGGGAAAATGATTCCTTCTGAGAAAAATTATATGTGGAGTAAAGTTATGTGTGTTGTGGGAAGTTCACTAAATATCTTTAATGAGCAAATAAATAAAAACCAAAACCCCCTCTCCAGGTGTTTTCCATCTCACATGTCTCTGAGGCCTACAGGTGTTCTGAGTTCATGAAAACAAATGGTGAAATATAAAATGTTTATTTCGTTCCTCTGAGTTGAACCTTGTTGGTATTAGACATAGGAATCGGGAATATTACTTTGGTTTTTCTGTATAGTAATTCCTCATCTATAAAGTATGGAATAACAGTAGTATTGTGTAAATTAATTTCCAAGCTGATATACTAAGCTCTCCTTAAATACTAGCTGTTATTTTTGCTAAATCAGAAATAGAGCCAGGTGTCGGTGGCTCACACCTATAACAGCTACTCTAGAGGCTAAGATCTGAGGATTGCGGTTCAAAGCCAGCTTGGGCCTGAAAGTCCATGAGACTCTTAACTCCAACTAACCACCAGAAAACAGGAAGTGCTGCTGTGGCTCAAATGGTAGAGCGCTCACCTTGAGCTGAAGAGCCCCAGACCAACCAAAACAAAACAAACAAAAAAGATGAGCCTCAACTTTCATGGAAAGTCTTTTGGTTTCATAACCACAGTGAACTGTGAGCCTGCACCATCTGTATAGCTAAGCCTGTAAGAGGAAGAAGAGGGTGTCTGCATTGGAAATTCCAAGGGGGAATGTCTTGGTAAGAGGGATTTACCCCCAGGTAAAACCCACCAGGGATCCCAACACGGGAGGGGGGGTTTCCATATGTTTCAAAAACTAGAACATGTATTCTCCTGATACCCACCAAGATGTGAGTCAGTACAAGGGAGTGACTATTAAGTTCACAAATTGTCAGCTTCCTCTTCCCATGGGCCTTTCCCTTGATGTCTGCACAACCAACAGTCTTGCTCCATCAGGTATATCACTTGTGATTGGCTAAGGCAGATCAGATGGTAAGTATGGACTTGTTGATGGAGAATACACAGAATCACAGTGGATAGATTAGGCATGTTGTTAGCACAACTAGCTATTCCCTGTCTTCCTGTACTCAATGGAACTGGGCAGGGCTTTCCCCATACTGGTTCCTGTTTGCTCCCAGTAACTTCCCTGCCAGTAAGTCTGTAATTGCTTAAATGTAAGGGGCCAGAAAAAATGCTGCATTGGAGCTGTGTCTGGTAGCTCACGCCTGTAACCCTAGCTATTCAGGAGGATCAAGGTTTGAAGCCTTCGGGGGCACAAAAGGACCTGAGACTCTTATCTCCAATTAACTTCTAGAAAACGGGAAGTGGGGTTATGGCTCAGGGTAGGGGGGTAGCCTTGAGCTGAAGAGCTCAGGGACAATGCCCAGGCCCAGGGGTAGGACAGTGGCCTTGAGCTGAAGAGCTCAGGGACAGAGCCCAGGCGGAGTTCAAGCTCTAAGACCCACAAAAAAAGAAAGAAAGAAAGGAAGAAAAAGAATGCTGTATTGGAAAGCTTCCACACCTCCAAAACTTCCAATCCTAAAACAATGAAAGTACACCAAACAGGCTGACCCATGCCTGTAATCCCAGCACTGGATAAACTACATTGAGATAGTCAAAACCTTGATTCCAAGCAGGGCACTTATAGCTCATGCCTGTAATCCTAGCTATGCAGGAGGCTGCGATCTGAGGATCGGAGGTGGAAGGAAACTCTTTGTGTGCCTCTTAATCTCGTGGTTAACTACTGAAAAAGTGGAAGTGGAGCACTAGCTGTGAGCAAAAGAAGCTCAGTAACAACATCCAGACCATGAGTCCAAGCCCCCAAACTGGCACCAAAAATAAAGTTTGAGATGCATTAGGCAAAATAGCAAGAGCCTGTCTAAGAAGAAAAATCGAAAGAAGACAAAATCAAAAATGGTATGCACACACCTATAAAAGTAGGCCAGGTCATTAAACTGTGTTCAATGTTGGCATAAGCCAAAAGATAAACAGCTTTGGGTTTCTATTTATTGGTCAGCATTTCCCTTGAAGGAACTCTCAACCTTTTCTAACTATTGGAAACAAGGAGAAAGGTAGTAGGAATAGATGATAGGAAAATGGAGGAGAAAGGAAAGAAACAGGTCAGACTCAGTCTTCCACCGGTGAGGACTGTTGGTTGAAACAGAGCTTTGAGGAACACAGCTGTCCCAAAGGCTTTGGGTAAGAGCTGGGACAGGAGCTTGTTTTTTATTAGGTCTAATCAAGAAGGCAGAGGTTAATGAAAAAGCTATTAGATCAAGGGAGGTGGAGAACTTTTTGGTTGGGCCCAGGATGGAATATTTACAGCCAGGCTTACATAGATTGCCCTGTTGGCGTCAGGAAGTCTGCACTTACCTTTGGTCACTTTCCTGGTATCTGTATGCACCTGAGAAAACAGGGTGGGGAATCAATCCTTCATATTCCATCTTTGGATACATAGAAATAAAGGGGAGAGTCAAGCCCTTCATATAGGGTCTTTAGATACATAAAAAGAAGGGGCTGAGAATGGAGTCACAGGGAGTTATGAGAACAAAGCAGATTCCCATCATTTGAAACTCTGGAGGAGTATAAAAAGTTGAGGAATATTGTGGTCTTTTCTGGCTACTTCCTGCTGACCTGGGGATGTAGAGCAGTCACCGGAGCTGAGGTCTTCATGATCCAGGTTTGCACTGAGCAGGGCAGAGCAGTACAAGTGAAGCCTCTAGTTGCCTGCAATAATAGGGTGGTCTTGACAAGCTCCCAGGTAGTGTCCTGAGTGGGCTGTTATCCTATTAAAGAGAAACTTGAAAAAGGTGAGATCAGGAAAAAGGCTGACAAGGTGGCTGGACTACTGATGTGAATGACACAGGAAAACACACTCTGGGCACATGCTAGAAAAGTTCCATTTGGAGCATACCCCCCAGTAGTGGACGATGGCAGGGAAGGAGGAATTTCCATATAACTGGACTATAGATGTCTGGACTAAATAGTATGGATGGGAAATAGAAATAGCAATAACAAAAGCAAGAATGTAAGTTCGTGTCCAGTTAGAAGGTGGACAGGTATGAATATTATATAGGCTTTCGTATGAACCATTTTCTTTTGATCTTCTGGCTTTTGATTACTTTTGGAAGGACAAGCACCTGATCTTATTCAGGATCTGATATCATCCCCTCTTTGCTGAACAGTTCTATTTAACGCCCTCTGTGTGGTTTCTGAATACCAAGACTGCCCAAGTGGTTCTGGGAGGTCTCTTTTCTTTGCTGAGATGATATTTGGCATTATTAATTGCTGGGATGACTGTTCAAGTTGGATGAGTCCTACGTCAGAGAGGGTGTTAGAGTCTGTGCCTCACCCACCCACCCCCTTTTTTTTTTTGCCAGTCCTGGGGACTGAACTCAGGGCCTAAGCACTGTCCTTGGGCTTTCCTCAAGGCTAGAGCTCTACCACTTGAGCCTCAGAACCACTTCTAGCTTTTTCATGTATGTGGTACTGAGGAATCAAACCTGGGTATTCATGCATGCTAGGCGAGCACTCTACCACTAGGCCAAATTCCCAGCCCATAAGAGTCTGTGCCCCTTTTATTATTCCCAATTTAAGCAACAAGGAGATAAGTAGAAATCATTTTTAAGCAGGGCATACCTGAAACTTATTAAGAATCAAAGTTAAATCTGACAAACTTTTAAGAGTCACTTGACTCTCTGTGAGTCTGACTATAAATGCTGTAAAGGATCCAGTCTGTAACAACAAGACTTTATATTATTATTATTATTATTATTATAGTTTAAATAGTGATTGATTAAATAATCTAGTTACTTTTAATTGTATATATTAGGATACTAATTGAGGCTAAGACATTGTAGATGTTACTAAACCTTTGTGATTACAATGAAAACTATGGAGTTGGTGTCCTCTTAGCTCTGTGTCCAATGAGGCTTTTATACTTGGGAAACTCAATTGTATATTACAATACAAAGAATTACTTTTATAGATGGATATTAAGAATGGCATGCTAGTTTTACATCAGTATACTAATCTGGACCTTATTTAAATCATAACCAATTTAAGACATACTCATAATTCTTCCCAAATCCTTTCTGATCCAAAGGAATCCATTTTTTTTTTTGTTTCCTTAGTATCCCTTTTCAAGGCTTCTTTCAGTTTATGTGATACTGAGGAATCAAATCCAGGGCTTCATGCATGCTAGGCAACACTCTACCACCAAGCCATGTTCCCATCCCCCACCCCCACCCCATGAGACGCTTATCTCCAATTAACCACTCAAAAACTGGAAGTGGTGCTGTGGCTCAAGTGGTAGAAAGCTACCCTTGAGCACAAAGAGGTTCAGGGACAGCACCCAGGCCCCAAGTTCAAGCCCCACAACTGACAAAGAAGAAAAAAAAATGATGAGGAAACAAGAAAATTATTTTTAGGGGAGAGAAATGGGTACAAAAACATGAGAAGGGGTATCAATATGTGAGAAAACTACAACCCCTTTGTACATTATCCCAACAATAAAAAAAATAGAAATCTGGAAAGTCTTCCTGACTGGGTACAGACAGAAAAAATGAAATACATATTTGGCAACAACAAAGTCCTGAATGTCACCTGACTTTTAGGTGAGCCTTACAATCCACCCAATTGCACTGTAAGGAATCTCAGTTTAGTGCTTGTCTAGCATGCATGAGCCCCCTCAGTACCACATAAACAGAAAAGGCCAGAAGTGGTGCTGTGGCACAAGTGGTAGAGTAAAAAGAAGCTCAGGGATTATGCCCAAGCCCTGAGTTCAAGCCACAGGACTGGGGGGATTAAAAAAAAAAAGCTGTAGATAAATCTGAGCATCAGTGACTTACAACTATATTTCTAGCTTCTTAGGAGACTGAGATCTGAAGGTTGTGGTTTGAAGCCAGCCCAGTCAAGAAAGGCCATGAAACTTTTATGTACAATAAACTACTTAGGAAAAGCCAGAAAGAAGTAGCACTGTGGCTCACGTGGTAGACTTTTATACAAAGAGGTTCAGGAACAACACCCAAGTCTTGAGTTCAAATAGCAGGACCAGCAAAAATAAGTTAAGTCTTTTGGGTCTTTAACTCCCATTTTTTTTTTTTGCTTTACTAAAATGAATCCATGCTAAAATTTTTAACGTATTGTGAGACAACCTCAAATGCTTTACATAAATGGATCTCAAGGAATTCTAATTTTTGTGGGAAGCTGAGGGAACCCCTCAGTAGTCCTCCATTGACAAAAAGTAAAAGCCAAACTGCCTTGTTACATGAAGTTTTAGAGCCACACTTCCCTAAGCTGACTAGTCTTACTTATCTGACCAACCTTATCACCTCAGGACAGTGATACAGGGATAAGATGTTTTTAGAGTTGTTCCTCCTATGAGACACACTCCTAAGTTCCTCTCTAATCCCTCACAGCCCCATGTGGTCATATTGAAGGAAGTGCCTGTTCCTCCTTCTTTACCATCAAAGAAACTCCTGGCCAAGAGTTCATCTTTATCACCAAGATTCCAGCTCTTGCTGGGTGCTGGTGGCTCATGCCCATAATCCTCATGCCTATACTCAGGAGGCTGAGATCTGAGGATTATAGTTCAAAGTCAGCTCAGGCAGAGAAGTCCCCCCAAAGACTCTTACCTCCAATTAACCATTCAAAAAACAAAAGTGGTGCTGTGGCTCAAGTGACAGAGAGCCTTAAGCACAAAGAGGCTCAGGGAGAGTGCTCAAGCCTGACTTCAAGGCCCACAGCTGACAAAAATAAAAAAATAAAAATTCCAGCTCTACTCTGCACCTAGCCAACATGTGAAAGGCATATATACCTATTTTTCATCTACCTCATTGTTTCTGAGATGCAATGGCAGGAGATGGGTGTCCCTGAATGATGACTTTTTGCAACATTCAGTGCTGTTTAAGTGCTTAAGAAGCAAACTGGGAGTTTGGCCCAGGGGTGGAGTGCTTGCCCAGCATGCACAAAGGCCCAGGTTTAATTCCTCTGTACCACATACATAGAAAAAAAGCCAAAAGTGGTGCTGTGGCTCAAGTAGTAGAGTTCTAGCCTTGAGAAAGCCCAAGGACAGTGCTCAGGCCCTGAGCTCAAGGCCCAGGACTGGCCAAAAAAATTAAAATAAAAATAAGCACCCTACTGTGTTCAGTACTCACTACTGTTAGAAGTATTTTCACTTTGGTTACAAATGTAATACTGGTCTTGGGCTCTGTCCCTGACCTCTACCACTCTACCACTTGAGCCACAGTGCCACTTCTAGTTTTCTGATTAGAGATAAGAGTCTCATGGACTTTCATGCCTGGGCTGGCTTTGAACCTTGAGCCTCAGAGCTCAGCCTCCTGCGTAGCTAGGATTATAGGTGTGAGCTACCAGTACCTGGCTTGTAGTACTGCTTTTACCAGCACTAAAGAGGACATTTTGATTTCTACTGATTACATCTGCTGTTGCTGCTGGTTGTTAAATGTGTGGATCAGTCACTCTGTTACTAGGAATTAATCACAGCTAAGTTGGCCTCTGTCTCTGTAAAAAAGGAGAGTAAAATGTAATGGACATAATATGCAGCCAATAATATGTGTTCCATCAGTACCGCCGTAGTGCCTTATGCTTCTGTTCAAATGTTTCTCCCAGTTCAAATACTTCTTCCCATAATGCTCTGGCTACCACACTAATGAAAAGAGCTGGGGCAACACCTACACAAGCCATTAAGCAATCAGCTCAAAGCACAAGGGAAGGAGATATTGAACTGAGGAGGCTAAGTCTAAGTAACTTCTCACAGCCTTTCTAGTGCCTTATGTGATGGAGGGGGTCCACAGCCAGTGCTAAAATGCTTAGAGGTGGGAGAGGCCATTGAGTGAATTGCAGATGCCTAGCTCAAGTAGAGGTAGGAGGACTCTGCTTCAGAGAAACATGTCAAAGCCTGAGGAAAGCTTTGCTTAGAGAATACCTTGATTCTGTCTCGATTAACACCTTAAATGGCTTGAATCACCTATTTCTGAATAGCCTCTAAGATTTCCCCTCTGTGGAAGGTTGAAGCATTATCTTCCATAGATAAAAAGTTCTGCTGGTACCTGAGCTTGTACCTAAGTATGCCAAAATACGATCTGCTTTTGTTAAATCTTGCTCTCCACCCAAAGCATGGGGTAATTGTCTTTAAAAGCTTCGTGCACAGTCTGTTTGGGACTGCAGATCTTTGCAAATCTATCTGCAGATGCCAGCCTTTTAGTAAAGACTCCCAGTTTGCCCCCTCAACATGTATCTTTTCTGTTGTCTCTCCATACCACAATACAAGGCAAAACTATACTATAAAAACTACTGGTGGCTCAAATCTGTGACCTCTCGGGAGGCTGAGATTTGAGGATCACAGTTAAGCTAGCCAGGGCAGGAAAGTCCCCAAGACTCTTATTTCCAGTTAACTACCAGAAAACCCGAAGTGATGTTGTGACTTAAAGTAATAGAGCACTAGCCACGAGCAAAAAAAGCTCAGGGATAACACCCAGACCTTGAGTTTAAGCCCCAGGACTAACAAAAAAAACTTTTTAAATTGCCTATTGAGAGAAGTTGATTGAACTGACTCTTCTTTAGACCCCTCTCCTGAAGAAGAGGGCTTTCATTCACTTCCAAATACACTTACTTAACCTTGAAATTTATTTTCTACTTTTCAATTCTTTAATGGGTAGAGAAAAAGAAAAACTCTAGATAGTATCATGTGCCTGGAAAGAGAATTCAGTCAAGACTGTGTTATGAGCATAAAGATGTGAAGGTAGAACAGGGGTTAATGATGTGAAAATACCAGGATAATGAATATGATATGAAACTACTAAATAAATATGATTGGAAAATACTAATATAATGAATATGATTAGAATGAAAAACAACAGGATGAAATACAGCTAAAATATTTAAAGGAATATATTGCCAATATAAACCTGTATCAAAAGGCTTATGGACATGGGTGATAAAGCCAATGCAAGGACACATATGACTGTAACCATAGGAACCATCAGGAGCATGGATTACAAGATAGAGTAATCATAAAATACCTAAGAGTCCAGACACCTGGGCATAGGAGATAGAGCAATAGTACTAGCACATCTCTGGGCACCACTGACTAAGGACGTAACCAATCCGAATCAAACAATGAGTTTGGGCCAGAAAGGAGCAGCCAAGGACCAATATAAGCAAAGGACCCAAGACTGTGGTTTGAGGATCTTTGGCCTGCAGAAGCTGCTCCTTGCCCGAGAGGACCGACGAGGACCGAGACTCATTGCGGCTCCAGAGCTCATGCCACGAAAGGACTGGGAGCTGTGTCTAACATCTGATGGGCAGGCCCTGTTAGACTTTGGGACTCAGAGATGTCAGAGAGGTGAGTCCAGCAGGTGTGCTGGATAGGCAGGATAGAATTAGGCAAGTTAGTACTGGAATATAGTAACTAGAACATAGTGTCAACTCTGCTAAGCTATGTTCAATCAATAAATCTTGTTGTATCATTTTACCTGCCTATTGGTGAATTAGTTTGCCTGCTCGTGACAGACTGGAACATAGTAAAGATAAGAAAGTTTATTAGAAAATGAATACTAATTTACCCAGCACCAGTGGCTCTTGCCTACTACTAGCTACTCAGGAGACTGAGCTCTGAAAATTGAGGTTCAAAGCCAGCCCTGACAGGAATGTCAAGCTCAAGGACAGGCCTTGAGTTCTGTTGGGGGCCGACTGTGCCCCTCCCCCCTGCACAATTGTGTACACAAGGAAGTTGCTCTTATCAGGATAACTAAGCAATGTCAATCACTTCTTATCAAGATGACTTTGGGCAATGTTAATCGATTCTCATTTATCCTATTTGCGATTTGACGATTTGATTACTGTTTTGTACGAATGTAGCCCCTGCCAGTTCCCTAGTTTTAAGAAGAGTATTTAAGGTCGGAACTTGAAATAAACTGGACTACAGACTTAAACGGCAGTCTTAGGCTGGAGTCCTCCTGAACCCCATCTGTTTGTCTCTTTTCTACTTTCTTAGTCCCTACCCCCTATTTCAGGAATACTGCTTTGCTGCTTGCTGGCTCCGGCAGAGTTCAAGCACAAGGACTGGAGTGAGCACACACACTGGTAGATCTCCACATGGGATGACACTGCATACCAACTCGTCTTGTAACTGACTAGATGCTCCCCTGGCAGCTGTGTGGGTAAGTGTAATTTCCTAGGATCTGTGTTTCTAGTGTAATCACAAGTAGGACTTTGGAGTAAGAAACCAAAATGCAGAATTGCTTTGACAATATAATAGATTAATGTACTAGTTCAAAGTGATAAGGTATACTGTTTGGTGCGTTAAATTCTTTAAACCAAGAAGAATCCCAGATTCTAACCACCTTCTTTCTTTTTCTTTTCTTTTCTTTTTTAAATGCCAGTACTAATGTTTGAAGTCAGGATTTGGGCCCTGCAACTTTTTTGCTCTACCACTTGAGTCACAGCTCCACTTCAGGATTTTTGGTGGTTAATTGGAGATAAATCTCACAGACTTTCCTGCCTGGGATGGCTTTGAACTATGAGCCTTAGATCTGAGCCTCCTGATTTGCTAGGATTATAGGCATAAGCCCCTGCCACCCAATGTGGCAAACTTCTTTCCTCCCAGTCTCAGTAGACAGAGAAGCTCTGTTGGCCTACACCTGTTTCAGACTTCCAGATCAGACTCCATAAGAGTTACAGAAATAATGTCCCATAATAGCCATAGTTTGAACAGATCCACAGTGGCCTTCCACCAGGAATCAAATGCATGTGATGAGGTCAGGTGGGAGGCTCCTGTTACCATGGTGGGGGTGGTCAGGACGGCAACGTAGAGTGCCTTCCAGATCACTCTATCAGGCCATCCTTGAACTTGACCCAAACAGAATCTCCATGTTGGAAGGGACGAGCTGGATAGCAGCAATGTCTCCCAGAATTCCTCGTATGGATATGATACCTCCTGCTGGGCAAATTTCTATACTGACTGGTTAAAGAAACTTAACCTAAGGTAGAAACCTGACTTTAGGGAGCTCTCCCAATATTTTCCTGGTTGCTTTTTCTGTAGGCTGGCTCCCTACTATTTTCTTAGGACAGCCTTAGGCAGTGGACCTGGGGTAACTTACTAGGGTGACAGCTTTTATTTACCATTTAAAAATAAGGCTAGGATTTTCTAGGCAGACTTAGAAAACTTGGGCCTGTAACCATCTCTCACAACTATGGTTTCTACACTTGCACACTTCTTACCACTGTTTTCCATGACTCTTCAATTTATCCTGACATTTTTTTCAGAAATGACTCTGGTTCCTTGATCTTAATGGGAGTTGATTAGTGAAGATTGTGAAAACCAAGGAAAGATATCCCTAACCCCTTTATTTGAGATCCTAGAAACAGCAACCCTAGCTAAGGCAATGGGCCCAGAGAAGGGCAAACTCAAGCAAAACACAGAGGCATGTTCTGGTAAATGTCAGCCAAGCCCTTGTTGGAAAACTGAACAATGAGAAACTCTGGAATGTGGTCCTTCTACTAGCTGTTAGGACTGCTTCTGTAACTACATGCTTGCTTAAATGGGAGCTATCAGCTCTGGTGTAATGGTCTTATGACCAAGGAAAACTGCAAAGTTTCTGGAGTGTAATTATGCTGTCCTAGGAACCATGTTGACAACGTTAAAAATGAGGCAATATATTCTGTTAATCTAATTGCTGGATTCCATTCCTGTAAATGGCTTACTTGTTTCTAACTTGCTTGACCACCTGCGTGTGGTACGTGCAGCTTTTGTGTGTAAGAATCCTGAGCTACTGAGAGAGCTACAATCTAGATTCCAACTCTAAGCCTCAGTCCCCTGTATGGTGGAAATAAACTTTCTTCTCCATCTCTGTGAGTGGTGGTCTTTATGCTTCTTGGATATACTACAAAGGTCCATCTTCTGTAACTTCTTTATGCTGACTCGGGAATGCTGAACCTGCCTACCCAGGGACCTAAAACCTTAGCCTATTTTACCAAGGGATTGTCAGGGTCAGAGATGTCATTAGGAGAACTATTTACTTCAGACTGGAAAGTACATACAGCATTTAACAGCTGCACAGACCTTTTGGGGCTACAGTGTAGCCTGTTTATCACTTTGGTTTACAAAAACGTTTTCCTCACTACCTGGGGAACCTGATCTCTTGTGACCCTTCAGTACATAGCAGCAACCTGTGAAGGTTTCCAGGCAGCTTTTAATAGGGACACAATCTCAGATCCATATATGAGTTTATGTGGTAGGTTTCAGCCCCAAATCACTACCAGTTAGGGTTCTGAATAGAGACAGGGGTTGGGATTGTAAACTATTCTCCCCATTTGACAGCCTTACATCTTGCTATCCACTATAACAGCCAGTCAAGAATATAAGTTCCTGCCCAGTAATGACATAGACAGACATGAGCATTCTAAAGGCATAGTTACAAATGACTTTCCTATGACCTCTCAGCTCTCCTTAATTTTGAAGGGCCAAGCACAAGTGACTCCAGGATCTGACACCACCTCCTCTCATCTGAGCAATGTCTTTCAACTGCCTCTAGATGCTTTGTTCCAGGAGTATCTTTTCCATCCTGAGATATATGCCTCATTGGCATTTCCCTTGATCAGTTGCTAGACTTGGACTCAGGGCCTTAGCACTGTCTCTGAGTTCCCCAGTGGGAGGTTAGCACTTGAGCTACAAACAAACAAACAAAAAAACCCCCAAAACCAAAAAAACAAGAAAGCAGATTTTCTCCAACATGTTTGGGCATGTACACACACACACACACACACACACACACACACACACACACACACACACACACACACACACAGATCTTAAAGCTTGCAAAAGGAGTATCAGCCATATTTTTTCCAGAAATTTTAGTGGCAAGAGGTATTTTTGTTATCCAAACAAATAGAAACTGTTACTCTTACAGATGACCAGGATTTAAGTCATAATTTTTATTTTTATTTTTTGCCAGTCCTGAGGCTTGAACTCAGGGTCTGAGTACTGTCCTTGGGCTTTCTCAAGGTTAGAGCTCTACCACTTGAGCCCCAGCACCACTTCCAGCTTTTACTATGTATGTGGTATTGAGGAATCAAACCTGGGTCTTTATGCATGCTAGGGAAGCACTCTACCACTAAGCCAGACTCCCAGTCCCAAGACATAACTTTTTAACAAAGCATTTTAGCATGGCCTAATTTCTCCAGGGCTTGCTCATATTATTAAGGTATTTTAGCATTCCAATTGACCTTTTGAATACCTTCTGATGGAGGAAGAGATGGGTATACCTGAAAGTTATCTCTTAGCCCACCTGGTAGCCTGACTTTCTTTTACTCAGTTTTAGAGAAGAGCACTTTACAGTTTCCACACTGCCAGGATTTTGTTAGATATTCAAACCAGAACCACCACAACCACTTGTGCCCCCTTTCTGGCTGCCACCAGAGGAGGGACACAGCAGGCCCATGACTGAGTCCAGCCAGATGCTGAGACTTTTATTCCTCCAGAGATGTCCAAATGAACAACAAAAACACAGAATACAAGGATCCACAAGACAGGAACACAAAATTTGAAGGCGGTTGGGTAGGCCACTCCCACCACTACCCTAACTATAACTCTATTGTCCTGGGAGCCAAGAGTTTATGGTATGAGAGTGATACCAGAACACCAGATGCCAGGTATTACCTTACCATGGCTAGATGCCTGGAAGAGTCCCAGGCATCTCCCACCATGGCCAGACGCTGGGTAGTCTCTTACCCTACCATGGCCAGATGCTGGATGGTCTACCGCCATGGCCAGACAGAACCTCATAACACTGTTGCCCTCTTAAAGACTGTGGGAATGGGTTATCAAGTGTGTGGCTCCCTAGTTCTCCCACTGCTCCAGATGTCTCAATCCCCAGAAGTCAGAAAACAAGCAAAGAAAACAGGACAGTAGAAACTGCCTGGGGCCCTTCCTCCTGCCCTTTTTTTTTTTTTTTTTTTTTAACTTCTCTTCATCCTTCAGCACTTGCTTATTAAGAAAGTGAACTCTTTAGGAATTTATTCACTGGAAAATTCTTTATGATGTCCTAGTTTAATTACAAAGGTGGGAAGATAGAAGAGCAGAAAGAAATCAGTTAAGAATTAATGGCCCTGAGAAACAGGTTCACACCTGCGATCCTAGTTACTCAAGAGGCTGCGATCTGAGGATCATGGTTCAAAGCCAGCCGGGGCATGAAAATAGGTGAAATTCTTTTATTATTTTTTTGCGAGTCCTGGGCTTGAACTCAGGGCCTGAACACTGTCCTTGGGCTTCCTCAAGGCTAAGAGCTCTACAACTTGAGCTACATCACCACTTCTGGCTTCTTTTTTTTTCTATGTTTGTGGTACCAAGGAATTGATCCTGGGTCTTCATGCATGCTAGGCAAGCACTCACACCAGGCCAACTACCAGCCCCAATAGGTGAAATTCTTATCTCAATTAACCACAAGAAAACTGGAAGTGGCACTGTGGTCCAAAGTGGTAGAGTGCTAGCCTTGAACTGAAGAGCTCAAGGACAGGGCCCAGGCCCAGAGGTCAAGCCCCATGACCAACCAGAAAAAAAAAAAAATAGAATGAATAGCTACTGACTGAGACCCAGTGGACGAAATACTAGTGGCCAACTTCCAGAGGCCACAAATGTCAAAACGAAGGATGGGAATCTGCTTTGTTTTCACAACTCAACAGTAGTCCCATGGGGCCGGGGCCTACCGGCAGCAAATTGGGGTTCCTGAAATAGGGGGCAGGGACTGGAAAAAATAGAAGAGAGACAAACACATAGGGTCTGGGAGGCCCAGGTAAAAACTGCAGCCTCCTTTATTGTCAACTCCCGCTTATATCCCTTCTTGAAACCAGGGAACTTCCAGGTGTTACATTCATATGGTAAATCTCAGGTCATTTAAACAGAATAAGGCAGAAAACAATAAGACAATAAAGCCATTGTCTGATGCAAATCAAGGTACAGTTTGATTCCACTCTGGCTCCCAACATATCCCACGTTTTTATTTTAAAAGAAACACAAGTGCAATTTTTACTCTTTCCTATACCTCTAATTTATCCTGTCTCATTTTCCAAAAATGACTCTGGTCCCTTCATCTAAAGGGGATTGATGGGAGGAGATTCAGCTTCTGTGACTTCTTCAAGCTGACTCAGGGGCGTTGTCTCTGTGCTTGACCAGGGACCTTAAGAAGCCTAGCCTGTTTTATCAAGGGGTTGCAAGGATTAGATATCAGGAACAATAATTTGCTCCAAACTAGAGATCATATTTAACATTTAACAACTGCACAAACCATCTTTGGCTACAATAGTGTAACTTACTTAGCACCCATTTGCAAAGGCTTTTTCTTGATTGTCTGGGGAACTAAATCTCTGCAACCTTAACAGTGCTTCAGTTGTCAGATCTAAACAGATTAATAGAGACACAAGCCCCAGATCCACAAACTTTTCCTGAATTTGTGGCTGGTGTCAAAATAAAAAATTCGCTCAATTAGGACTTTAAACTACCCACTATCACAGAAGATTGACAAGTTCCTGCCCAGTTATGAAAGGCACAGGCATTAGTAAGGCATGCTTACAAACTATTCTATGACCTCCCGGCTCTGATTAATTTGAATGGCCAAGCACAAGTGACTCTAAGATCTGATACCGTCTCTGCCATCCAAGCAGAGGCTTTCGTGTCCCAGTAGTGTCTCTCCACACAGGGATAAACATCCCATTGGCATTTCACTTTGTTGGTTGCTGGATTTGAACTCAGGGTCTGGGCACTATCTCTCAGCTCTCCAGCTCAAGGCTAGCACCCTGCCACTGTGAGTCCCGAGCTTGGTGCTTTAGTGCTTCCCCCCAGCTTTTCAGCTCAGAGCTAGCACTCTGCCACTTCGAGCTCCAAAGCAACTCTGTCCCAGCATCCTGCTGGCAGATTAGACACCACAGTCTCACAGGGACTTTGCTTTGCCCGGGCAGGCTCAAAGCTGCGGCTTTCAGATCAATGAGTCCTACAAAAGGCCACTTTACTCCAATTAGAAGCAACAAGGTGGTCAACTCAGAAATAGTCTCTAAGCATGATCTTACCTGGAACTTGGTGAGGGCCAAACTTACATCTGAATGAGGATCTGCTGTCCTTCTCCATGGGCCTGCTGGAGATTGCTATAAAGTAACTTACAAGAGTAAGCTGAAATAGCAATTAAGCAACCATTTTGATAGTCCTAATTTTTCTTGTTTCTTTTTTAGAAACAAAACTTTAGGACAACTTTACTTTTAAATTTTGTTCAGAAACCATTTCTAATTTTCTTTAAAACTTTTACACTTTTTAACTTAAACTCTTAACACTTTGGTCTTTATTTGCATTTGAAAAACTTTTAAGGCTAAAGGAATTCCCTTTGCCTCCAGGCCCCCTAAGGCCCAGGTCACTCCCTTTGCCTTTAGAAGAGGCTTTTTGTTTTATTCTGCAGTTTAGATTATTACTGCCTAGAACTCCATCAACAGTTTAAACTCAAATAACAGTTTTTCCCTAATGCAAAAATTACAAACATCAGTGCACCAAAAGTTATCATCAGACTTCCAGTGTCAGTCTGTAAGAAAAGACAGATAGGCAAAGTTTTTGACATTAATGAACAATTTTACATTTAAATCTCTAATACATGTCTCCAAACTTTAACTAAAGGTAATAAACCCCAAATTCCCTAATACCTCTGGGCTAAACAGGATACAATGTTTACAATGTGAACAGCTCTGTGTATTACAAAACCAGATATTTTTTTGTAATGCAAATTTCAGGATCTTTAGAAAAATACTTTTTACCAATTTCTCTTTAACACAATGTAATAATCCTTTGAGACATTGTAAAACATTCAAACCTAATACTTTTCTTGAAGTTTTAAGCTTAGATTTACCCAATTGCCTTTGTGTTTAAGTATAAATTTATCCATTGTTTTACACAGCATGCTGATAATTTAACCTTGAACATGTTCACTCACTCATTCACACACATTCATACTCAAAGATCTTAAAGCGCGCAAATTAATATCGGCCGTTCATTTTCCGGAAGTTTGTGTCAAGAGAGCTTTGCCAATTTTACTCTTGCAGGTGAGAACCAGGTTCAAAACAAAACTTTTTGCAAGGCAACTTAGCTGGAATTTATTTTTCCAGGGCTTGTTACAACTGCAGACATGGGGGAGCGGCCATACTAGGCCCAGAAATGTTCAAATAAATAACAAGGACGTGTGCTTGAGTATGCACAGAAAAACCATAAGGATCCATAGTTAGAACTGGTACCAATTTTAAAGACAAAACTGGACAAGGAAAAATATGTAACACGGACAAGACAGAGAAGCGGAGACTTTTAAATAATCAGACATTGACATATAACAAGAAAATTGGACTCAATCAGATATACTTAACACAAAAAACATGAGCTCAGATGAATGTTTTCACCAAACAGCTATTTTTAGATTTAGACATGTCTTGCTGGTGGGACTCTCAGGTATGCCTTGTTATCGACAAGAAACTCAGAAGGGGAGGGGGGGTCAAGGCGTCCCTTGACCACCCAGGCCTTTATTTTAGGCCCACAGTGCACCTTTTAAAAAAAAAAATAAATAAAATAAAAAAATAAAACAAAACACAGACATACAGGGGGTCAGCCAATTTCTACTTACCTCTGGAGGCCTTTGCTTTTCACCTGGGCATCTTTTACAAAAAAGGTTATTAAGAGGGATGGTAAAGACAAAATAAAAAGGACAATCCTTTATCTCAATAGTATACAATTTGTAAAAGAACAATTGTCACATATTAAATTGTGTAGAGTCAATGAATATGTTAAAAGGTCCCTACATAATAGTAAAAGGAGGAGAAACACAGCTCGTATGAATGTGTGGAACAAGTGGATCAGTAGCAGTCCCAATTGACATGCAGGAATAACTCAGGTCCTTCCCACGTCGCAGGATGCACCACTGGAGGGTTGGGGATGTAGGCCCAGTGAGTCGCTGCTTGGATGGCCACTGTCACTCTCCACAATCTGAACGCAGCGTTCAAGCAGCCAGCGGGCGTCATTTTCTCCTTGTGAAAAAACACATACATGCCCTCGACCCCAGGTTAGAATCGGGTCCATGCCAAGCACCAGTTAGGGGATCCTTCCACTTTACTAAGGCAAAAGCACACTGCTCTCTTTTTTTTCCCAGAATCGCTGAGCAGCAGATAAATTATTTAAGTCCAAATTCAAAAAATTTAAAACAAATAAAGCATGATTAAGTATATTCACAGGGGTAGCAGAATACAACTCCCCCTTCTGTATTTTAACAATTTGATGTTTTAGTAATCCATTAGCTCGCTCCACAATACCCTAATCCTTGTCTCTGTGAGCGAGAGGGGTTGGAGTGGCTCTGGCCCTCCCTGTGCTGCTTGGCCTAGTCCCCCAGAAGGGAGGAGGCCTTGATCAAGCAGCTGCTTAGTAACTTCAGCACTAGGACTAAACATATACACTCCCATTTTTTCCATGACATCACGACCCCATAAATTAATTGGCAGATGATCCAGGACAAATGGCTGAAAATGACCAGAGTGCCCTTCCTCATCTCTCCAAGCAAGGATCGCACTGCTCTGCTGTGGGTCAGTTGCATACCCAGTCCCCTGTAGGGAAGTCATAGAGGTTGTCAGGGGCCATTGGGCTGGACAATGTTTTTTAGATATCACAGACACATCTGCTCCAGTGTCTAATATTCCTTTAAAGGGCTTTTCTTATATAGTCATCTCAGGCCTCTCTTGTTTTATGCTTTGTACCCAATAGATATCAGAGGATCTAAATCGTCTCTGTCCACATGGGGAATTAGCAGTCTCCCGGGAGGTAAAGGCACAAGCACTAGCTGTGCTATTTTTTGTCCTGCTGGGATCGATATTACATGTCTCGGGGCAGAGGCCATAACCTTAATTTCTCCAGTAAAATCCTGGTCAATTATGCCAGGTGTAATTTGTATCCCTTTAAGGGCTGAGCTACTTCGCCCTAACAGCAATCCAGCCACTCCCGGGGGAAGGGGGCCGAAGACCCCCGTGGGGAGAGGTTGTATCCCCATCTCTGGGGTCAATACTGAGCAGGTGGAGGAACAGAGGTCCAATCCTGCGCTGACTGGGGTGGCACGGAAGAGGCTGGAGACTGATTTTGGGGGGTTGTTAGAAGATGTACTTGTGGCCGAGAAGAGGGAGGGACTGCCCCATGGTTTTGCGGGGCCAGAGGCTGGCCCCTTCTCCAGTTTCCCGAAAACGGGCGGCCATTGCGATTTGTTGCTGACTTGCAATCTTTAGCCCAGTGCTTCCCTTTACCACAGCGTGGACATGTGCCAGGTAATTTTTCTCTCTTTAACCTGGCCTGGCGTGGGCATTGCGCCATCCAATGTCCTATTTGTCCACAAGAGAAGCAACGCCCAGGGGGTCTAGCAGCCTGAGAATGCCGCTGACCTCTGTATTTTATAAATTTAGTAACAGTCTTTCCTTGAGGAGCGAAGGCTAAAGTGAGGCCTTGTTTATAGGAGGGTCTTATATCAGCACACAGTGTAACATAGTCTGTAATTCCTCCCTTATTCCTATGGGGTCTGATAGCCGCCCGACAGGCGGCATTGGCATTTTCATAGGCCATATGTCTAACTATAGCCTTCCTTGCGTTCTCATCTTGTACTAGGCCGTCTGCAGTCTCCATCAATCGAGACAAAAATTCTTGATAAGGTTCATCAGGTCCCTGTCTAATTTCAACTAGATTTTTAGTACGGTTAGAATTTGGTAATTTTTTCCAAGCCTCTTTCGCAGCTGCATTTATTTGTATACAGGCTTCCATTGCATAGCCCAATTGATCGTTAGTGTTTTTATAGGTTCCCTCTCCTAGCAACTGATCAAGACTGTAAGGCAGGTTCTCAGCCCTATTTGCTTCAATTTTAGCTCGACAATGTGCAGTGAACTCTGTTTCCCATAAGTACTCTCCCCCACTAAGGCATGCTCTGGCAAGCTGCTTCCAGTCATTTGGGCATAAAATGTCAGCACACGTGGCCTCCAATGCTACTTGAGTAAAAGGGGCAGTTGGTCCATATTGGGAGCAGGCACTCTTTAAGTCCCGTAATAGTTTAAAAGGAACAGGTCGATGGTATACTTGTTCATCATGATCAACTAAAATGGGGAAGCATCGAGGCCCTGAAATATCTTCCCTCCTTTTAGCAGCCTGAGCTAAGTTTAGTTGGGATGCACTGTGCCTGGTTGTAGTGTCTGTTAGGAGGCACTTGTTGCTAGGACCTTTAGACATGCATAAAAGTTGAGAAGGGGGTTGGAGCTGCAAGGCTGCAGCCGGAGGCAGTGGCAATAGGGGGTAAGGATTAGATTCCGCCGAGATTGTGGCCGGGGGTTCATATCTATTTCCTACTTCTGGGGGGGATCTCTGCACTATCCCCGTCTTAGATAGTAGATGGAGGATTTCTTCTAACTTCTTCTCCACCGTAGCCAGCCGGTCCTCATCATATCTTTCCTTCCTGTTATCCAAACCTGAACTGTTATACTCGATATCTGCTGGCTGTTCCCTTCTCAAAATCTCACTTAGATTCTCTCGGGCTGAAGCATACGGCTCAGCCTCAGGTTTCTCAGAAGGGTACTTTAATTCAAGATTAAGTTCAAGATTCTCATTTCGAAGATCTAAGCATTCATCTACTAAATTCCATAAAGTAATAGCCTCTGCTGGGGTTTTTTCAGAGCCATATACACTATAATAATCTTGAATTCCTTTTCCTATCCTTGGCCAGGTTTCTAAATTTAGGGATTCCTCCTCTGGAAACCACGGGCATGCCTCCTCGACAATCTGTAGGAAGCTCTCAAGCTGCCCTTGTCCCACCCATGTTCCGTGGGCTTCAGGTATGCCTCTTAGGACCGGTACATATAGCCTGCGGCCATTAACTTGACCCATAATTTTTACTCCCAACAATACAGCCTCCCGCTCTCTCACTCTCTTAAAATCCTCTCCTAATAGTCCTACGATGCGTTACTCACCACAGCGGGGTCCTCCACCTTCGTCCCAGATTTTCAGGGTCCCTGTTCGGGCGCCACTTGCCGGGGCCTACCGGCAGCAAATTGGGGTTCCTGAAATAGGGGGCAGGGACTGGAAAAAATAGAAGAGAGACACACATCGGGTCCGGGAGGTCTGCAGCCCAGGTAAAAACTGCAGCCTCGTTTATTGTCAACTCCAGGCTTATATCCTTTCTTGAAACCAGGGAACTTCCAGGTGTTACATTCATATGGTAAATCTCAGGTCATTTAAACAGAGTAAGGCCAGAAAACACTAAGACAATAAAGCCATTGTCTGATGCAAATCAAGGTACAGTTTGATTCCACTCTGGCTCCCAACACCATGGTTTGACCCATTGATCACCCTTCCTGAGGGAATCTTCCTAAACTTCTTAACATAAATATGAAAGCCCATACCCCAGCGCTCTCAGATGATAGATGCCTGAAAGGGTTACTCGAACAATAGGCTTGGAGAGCCAGACTAGTACCATAAACACAGAAAACGCTTTGAACCTTCCAGCTAGGGGAGGCCCTGGCCTCTACCCATTACTGCTACATAAGTCCCCCACTCCTGCCCTTATTCACTAAGCTTTATGACTCGACTCACCTGAAGTCGCTATTGTATCCCTCTTCAACTTTCCGTGAAAGTTGATCCGATCTGTTGAGGTTGTTTTCTGCTCGCATGACTCAGTTTCTTTTTTTTTCTTTTTGCCAGTCTTTGGGCTTGAACTTAGAGTCTGGGCACTGTCCTTGGACACTTTTTGCTCAAGGCTAGTGCCATGTCACTTGAACCACAACACTACTTCTGTTTGTGGTACCAAGGAATCAAACTCAGGGCTTCGTGCATGCTAGGCCTGCACTCTACCACTGGGCTACACTCCTGGCTCCTCAACTTAGTTTCTTAATACACCATACCTCCATTTCTGACAGTTTTGGAGGTTAGTAGATGATATGAGTGTCATCATTTTTTTTTTGTTTTAGGTGGGTACACAGTTTCTTGGCCATGTACATCTGGTTTCCCTTACCTTTTCCACTCATGACCAGCACACCTAACACTTGAGCCATACCTCCATCTCTGGCTTTTTGTTGTTGTTGTTTTGGTCCTGGGGCTTGAACTCGGCCTGGGTGATGTCCCTGAGCTCTAGTGCTCTATCACTTGAGCCACAGCACCACTTACTGTTTTGTGGGGGTTAACTGAAGATAAGAGTCTCATGGACTTTCATGAGTGGCTTGTCTTTGACTTTTTGATGGTTAATTGAAGATAAGAATTTCTCTGAGTTTCTTTCCCTGGCTGGCTTTGGACTATGATCTCTGCCTTTGAAATGGCTAGGATTATAGGTATGATCCACTAGCATTTGGCCTTATTCAGTTTGAGAAGCATGAATGGAAAGCGTTCTGGTCAGTCATGTGTATGCTAACCAAGAAGTGGAACAAATTGCCCATCACTGGTCACCATTTACCAGCTTCTCCTCAATATGCACTTCTAAGCCCCCTGTCTTGAAAGCCCAGCTTAAATCTCAGGTTGTCATGAAATCATTCAGCCTATTCATGGGCTGGTTAGCATGAATGAGTGATTGATTATTTCATTCACTCTTTTTTTTTTTTTTTTTGCCAGTTCTGGGGCTTGAATTCAGGGCCTGAGCACTATCTTTGGGCTTTCCTCAAGGCTAGCATTCTACCAGTTGAGCCACAGCACCACTTCTGGCTTTTTGATGCATGTGGTACTGAGGAATCAAACCTGCATGCTAGGCAAGCACTCTTACCCCTAGGCCAAACTCCCAGCCACTCCATTCACTCATCAAGTATTTGCTGAACACTTCCTATGTATCATGCCTT
Source organism: Megascapheus bottae (assembly GCF_031878675.1). Classification (NCBI taxonomy): domain Eukaryota; kingdom Metazoa; phylum Chordata; class Mammalia; order Rodentia; family Geomyidae; genus Megascapheus; species Megascapheus bottae. Next base: position 26,267,593 of record NC_143532.1, on the reverse strand, counting down.
GTTATATAAGTGCTGAGAATTCAGTGACAAATGCAGTAGAAGACTGCATGAGTTATGAATGAATGTCTAGTGTTAATGAGTATCTGTAGGGATTTATTCAATTCCTGTCAGTGTTAGGTAAAGATGGACTTCAACAATTACCTCCTTTTCAGTGTGGGCATGCTATTTGGCTTTGACATTTTTGCTTTGTTTTCTTGCTCTGTCATCCAGGATGGCTTCAAATTCTCCTGTCTGTGCTTGAATTACTAGCATGCACTCTCATACCCTGCTACTTACCGCTCTTTACATCAATGCAGTGCTGTGACTGCAGATTCACTTGAAATGATATATTAGGACTTTCAATCCAGATTCTTAGAAAGATAGCTGATTTCTATTTTTTTTTTTGCCAGTCCTGGGCTTGAGCTCAGGGCCTGAGCACTGTCCTTGGACTTTCTCAAGGCTAGAGCTCTACCACTTGAGCCTCAGCACCACTTCTGGCTTTTTTCTATGTATGTGGTACCGAGGAATCGAACCCGGGTATTCGTGCATGCTAGGCAAGCACTTTAACCACTAGGCCAAACTCCCGGCCAAGATAGCTGATTTCTACTTCCTTCTTCTCTGGACATTTACTTGTGGAACAGTTGCACTGGGAGGACCAAGACCTCCAGTCATAACCTCAATTAAGCTCCCAGCTTGGAGTTGGAGGCATGGTTCACTTAGTAGAGCACTAGTCATTGAGTGAAAGCATTAGGTATCAAGTTTGAGTCCTGGACTCAGACCCCAAAAAGCTCCCAACTAGTGGACAGTAGTAACTTCCAGTCATGAGGATGGAGCCATTTTGGACAATGCAATGGGTCCAGTAGAACAGCTGATAACAGCTGAAAGAAAAGAACCATCCAGTTAGCTCATAGGCTAACAATATGCTGATGATTTAGTCTATTGATTTAGCCAAGTGCCAGTGGCTCATGCCTGTAATCTTGGTTACTCCAGAGGTTGAAATCTGAGGATCCAGACTCCATTTATGCCAGACAAATTCATGAGAATTACTTACAATTAACCACCAAAAAAACTGATAGAGGAGGTATGACTCAACTTCTAGAATACCAGCTTTGAGCAAATCAGCTAAAGGAGAGAGTTCAAGCCTCAGTTATAGCACAAAAACAAACAAGTAAACAAATACTATCGAATTTTGAGTGGTGTTTTGTGCATCCAAACACAACAAATTGTAAGACTGACTTAGGAAGGACAGATACTAAACTTCTGATAAAGTTGATTGGAAGATCTGGCTAGTTAATTCTTTCCTTGTGAACCAGGGAGAGACATACTGATAAAGTTTTGGACACATTCAGACTAGCTCTTCTCTCTTCTTCTACCTCCCTCTGGGGACAGTGGGATGGGTTTTTTGCATGGCAGCGCAAAGACTAAAATACTGTCTGCAGGCAAGAAAAGAAAAGGATCTCCCCAAGAGAAGAAGGCTGATGCCATCAGGAAACTTATTTTCCAGATGGAGAGGAGGGAATGATTGGTTGGAGAAAGGTCGCTAAAATTAGTCTGGCTTATCTTCCTGAATATGAAAATATGAAGGCATGCAGAAAACAGATACCCATCGTGGTGGTTAAGATTTTGATACAGGGATGGATGTCTGTAGTGCTACTGGCAGATAGGCTGGTCCTCTGGGGAAGAGTTGCCAGGTAGTGAGTGGAGGAGAGTACAGCTTCTTATATGTTTGACTCATAGCAAGGAGGCCCATGCCTGGGACTGGAGTGAGGGGTTCTAGAGCCTGAGGCTTGTGGGTGGGCCTGAGATGGACTTTTTTTTGCCAGTCCTGGGCTTTGAACTCAGGCCCGGAACACTGTCTTTGGGCTTTCCCAAGACTAGAGCTCTGCCACTTTAGCCACAGCACCATTTTTGGCTTTTTTTCTATGTATGTGGTACCGAGGAATCGAATCCGGGTCTTCCTGCATGCTAGGCAAGCACCCCACCACTAGGCCAAACTTCAGGCCCCTGCCCTACCCTTTCAGCCAAGCCCCACTTCCTATTTTCTAGAGGTTAATTGGAGATTAGTCTCAGGTCCTTTTTGGGCCCAGACTGGCTTTGAACCTCGATCCTCAGATCTCAGCCTCCTGAGTAGCTAGGATTACAGGTGTGAGCCACCGTGCCCGGCTATATTATGTATTATTTTTCTTTTGTTTTATCTTATTTTATTTTTATTTTTTTTTTGCCTGTCTTGAGGTTTGAATTCAGGGTCTGGGTGCTGTCCTTGAGCTTATTCATGCTGAGTTTTGTTGTGAGGTAACTCGGTTGGCAGAAACAGAGAAGCCACATTTTGAGAGGTTGAATTGGGATCATTGGAGAGCTGGTATCTGCAGGTAGACTCCTATCTCAAGCCCTACAGCCAAGAACAGAGCTCACACTAATTGTTTAAAGACAAAAACCACATGCTTGGGTGGAGACCAAGCATTAACAAAAGCAGATCATATTAGGAAGTGGCTCAGGTACCAAGGAAACTTTCCATTCAGGGAAGTAGCTCAGGGGTCAGCTTAAACTTTCCACATAGTAGTAAACTTAGAGGCTACTCAGAGGTGAGTGAATCAAACCATTTAGGGAGGTAATTAAGGCAGAATCCAAACATTCTCTATAGAAAAGCTCTACTAAGGCAAAATAGCTTGATATCTGCAATTCAATGAATGGCCTTTCTAACTTCTAGGTTTTTCAGAGCTGGTTGGAAAGCTCCCTCAACTCAGCAAGGCACCAGGATGACTGAGACATTCGTCTGGCTCACTTCTTCACTTCAGTTTATTGGAAATAAGAACCTCATGGACTTTTCTGCCTGGGCTAGCTTCAAACCATGAGTTTCACATCTCAGTCTCCTAGGATTACAGGTGTGAGTCAATGTTACCCAGCACAATAATATTATATTATATATAACATTCCCCACCTCTCCTCCTCCTCCTCCTCCTCCTCCTCCTCCTCCTCCTCCTCCTCCTCCTCCTCCTCCTCCTCCTTCTTCTTCTTCTTCTTTTTCTTCTTCTTGCCAAGTCTGGGGCTTGAACTCAGGGCTTGAGCACTGTCCTTGGGCTTTTTCATCAAGGCACTCTGCCACTTGAGCCACATCACCACTTCCAGCTTTTCTATGTATGTGGTACCGAAGAATCGAATCTGGGTCTTTGTGCATGCTAGGCAAGCACTATACCACTAGGCCAAATTCCCAGCCCCATTTTTTCTTCTTTTTTTTTTAATTTGGTGCCAGTACTGAGGTTTGAACCCAGGGCCCGTACTCAGGGCCCATACTCTATTCCCTGCACCGGTCCTCCACTTCTGACTTTTTACTGGTTATTTATGTAAGGTTTGGCAGTTTAGGTTTGGGGCAGGCAGGAGGTGACCTGACCCTCAGAAAGAAAGAAGGGAGGGTCCAGTGTCTCTTGATACTACCCCCTTTCAGGTCTTGATACTATTACGTAAGATTTGGCCAAAAAGAGATTGCCACATCTTTCAGGTGAAGAGTTTATTGTGGGGGAGAGCATTCTGATGACCTGCACAAAATGGAGGTGTGCAGGGGGTGTGAGGGATACAGGGGAAAGGAAAAGGAAGGGAAGGGGGAAAAGAGGCAAGGAAAAGGCTGTAAGTGGGGCAGGGAGCAAAACAAGGGGCAGAACTAATGATGGAGACTGATACGTAGGGAGACGTATGAAGTCTGGGTGGGGGAGGGCTACTATGAAAAGGGCCATATGTTCATTGAAGAAGAACAATGGTGGACCTAAGGATTTAGAGATAAGAGTCTCTTGGATTTTTGTCTGCTTCAGTTGGTTCCAGGCTGAGGTTCTCAGATCTTAGCTTAGCCCCCGAGTAGCTTGGTTTACAAGCTTGAGCCACCAGTGCCTGGTCATATCATATTTTCTTGATTTTCTGTCTGTTGTTAGCTATTGTGAACTGTGCTGCAATGAGCATGGGTGTCCTGGTGCCTTTTTTGTATCTAATCTTGTGATCTTTTCTTTTGTTTTCCTTTTTGGGGGGCTGGTCTTGGGACTTGAACTTAGGGCCTGAGTGCTGTCCCTGAGCTTCTTTTGCTCAAGGCTAGCACTGTAGTGTTTGAACCATAGCCCCGCTTTTTGGCTTTTTCTGAATAGTTAATTTGGAGGTAAGAGTCTCACAGACTTTTCCCTGCTTTGCCTGGTTTTGAAGTACAATCCTCAGATCTCAGCCTCCTGAATAACTAGCATTACAGGTGTGAGCCACCAGCACCAGGCTAGTCTTGAGCCTTTCAGATAAATGATATATTATTTTCAGTCTCCATATTGATTTCCATAGTAGTGTGAAGTAGGGATGCTGAATCTAACCAGGGCCATTTTGGCCATGTGGCAAATGACAGGGGATTGTTTAATTGGTACCATCTTGTCTTCATGGTGGAGTCCTAGGACTTGAACTAAGGGCTGGGGTGCTGTTCCTGAGCATTTGTGCTCAAGGCTAGTGCTCTACCACTTTGAGCCACAGCTCTATTTCTGGCTTTTTAGTAGTTAATTGGAGATGAGAGGAGTCTCATGGACTTTCTTGCCTGGGCTGGCTTTGAATTGTTATCCTCAGATCTCAGTCTCCTAAGTAACTGGGTTATAGGCATGAGCCACTGGTTCTGGGTTCCATTTTGATTTTTTTCCAGTCCTGAGGCTTGAAATTAGGGCCTGAGCACTGGCTTTGGGCTTTCTCAGGGCTAGAACTCTACCACTTGAGCCACAGCACTACTTCTGGCTTTTTTTTTTCTTGTAAGGATAATGTATAGAAGTGTTACAGTTACATTCATCAGGTAGTAGGTGTATTACTTCTCACATATTGATACCCCTTCTCATGTTTTTGCCCCATTTCTCTCCATCCACCCCCTCCTAATCATTTTGTTTCCCCCTTCCCTCTTCTATTTCAAATAAACAAATGAATGTATATACAATGTACCAGGTAACAAAGTCAGATACAGTAACAATGTGAGATTAACCATAAGGGCAAAAAAAGGGAAGAGAAATAACATAATACATTAAGAACAACAATCACACAAGATAAAGCTCTTGCTTCCATATCCTAGAGTTCCTTTCATTCAGTCTCATCCTATATGACCTTAAGTACCTAGGTTTTGAGCTATTGTAATCCTCTGCTAGGAAAGTCCTAGGAGTGTACTAATTATTACAAATGAGGGGAACCATGGAGCCTATGTTTCTTTGGGTCTGGCTTACTTCACTTAATATGATTTTTTTCCACATCTTTCCATTTCCTTACAATGGGTGATGTCAGTCTTTCTGATGGCAGCATAGAATTCCATTGTGTATAAATACCACATCTCGGTGATCCAATCGTCTACTGAGGGGCATCTGGGTTCAATCCATATCTTTGCTAGGGTAAATAGTGCTGCCATGAACATCGCTGCGCTAGTGGCTTTAGTGTGTCAATGCTTCTGGACATTTGGGTAAATGCCAAGGAGTGGGATTCTTGGGTCATAGGGGAGTTCTATGTTTAGTCTTTTTTGAAATATATTTTTAATTGTAATTAATAGAAGGGTTACATTATATTCACCAGATAGAAGGTGCATTACTTAGCAAACATTGCTACCCCTTCTCATGTTTTTGTCCCCATTTTTCTTCCCCTCATCTTGTTTTTCCCCCTTCTCTACCCTATTTCAAATAAACTAATAAACATATATAGAATATATCAGATAACAAGGTAAGATATTATAATGATATGAGATAACCAAGGGACAACAAAAGAGATGAGAAATAACATAGTACATTAAAAACAACAATCACACATTATATGACTCTTGTTTCTATACCCTGGAAATCATTTCATTTAGCCTCATCCTATATGGCCTTATGTATCTAGGTTTTGCCCTATTGTAATCCTCTGCTAGGAGAGTCCTAAATGTGTACTAATTATGACATATGAGTGAAACCATTAAGCCTATGTTCCTTTGAGTCTGGCTTACCTCACTTAATATGATGTTTTTTTCTAAGTCTTTCCATTTCCTTACAATGGGGTGATGTCATTCTTTCTGATGACAGCATAGAATTCCATTGTGTATAAATACCACATCTCGGTGATCCAATTGTCTACTGAGGGGCATCTGTGTTAGTTCCATATCTTTGCTAGGGTAAATAGTGCTGCCATGAACATTGTTGTGCTAATGGCTTTAGCGTGTCCTTGCTTCTGGACATTTGGGTAAATGCCAAGGAGTGGGATTGCTGGGTCATAGGGGAGCTCTATGAGGAATTGCCATTGAGCTCTTTTGAGGAACTGCCATACGGCTTTCCATAGTGGTTGAACAAGTTTACACTTCCACCAACAGTGTAGTAGTGATCCCTCCTGGCCACATCCCCTCCAGCATCTGTTGTTATTAGATTTCTTGATAATAGCCATTCTAATTGGAGTGAGGGGAAATCTCAAAGTTGTTTTAATTTGCATTTCTTGTATGGCCAGAGATGCCAAGAATTTCTTCATGTGTCTGTAGGCTATTCTTTTTTTGGGGGGCAGGGTGGGTCATGGGCTTGAACTGGGCCCTGTCCCTGAGCTCTTCAGCTCAAAGCTACTGCCCTACCCTTGAGCCAAGCCCCACATCCCATTTTCTGGAGGTTAATGGGAGATAAGAGTCTCAGGTCCTTTTGTGCCCTGGCTAGCTTTGAACCTTGATCCTCAGATCTCAGCCTCCAGAGTAGCTAGGATTACAAGCGTGAGCCACCATGCCCGGCTCTATAGGCCATTCTTATTTCCTCTTCAAAAAAGTCTCTCTATAAGTCTTTAGCCCACCTCTTAATGGGATGGTTGTTTCTTTGAAGATTTGTTTTGGAGAGATTCAATCTTTTTAGCTGTAGATATATTTTAGATATAAGGCCCTTATCTGTTGTATGGCTAGTGAAGATCTCCCACTCTGTGGGCCTTCTATTTAACTTGCTAGCTACATCCATTGTCATACGTCTGGCATTTTGTATGTATGTGGTACTGAGGAATTGAACCCTGGTCTTCGTGCATGCTAGGCAAGCATTCTACTGCTAGACTAAACTCCTGGCCCTCCATTTTGATTTTTTACCTGGTCTTTGGGGATCCAGGAGAGAAGTATAATTTTCATGTAATAGGGGAAAGTGAATCAGAGTCAAGGATGGAAGGGCTGTGTGGTTCCTGTAAGAATGCCATCCTTGGTCCAGGAGTTTGGCTTAGTGGTAGAGTGCTTGCCTAGCACGCACGAAGACCCAGGTTCGATTCTTTGGTACCACATACATAGAAAAGCTGGAAGTGGTAGAGTCCTAGCCTTGAGGAAAGCCCATACTCAGGCTCTGAGATCAAGCCCCAGGACTGGCAAAAAAATGCCATCCTTGGGGTTAGAAGCATGGCTCAGTGTGTAGAGCATCAGCCAATGGGCAAAGCATGAGAGACCAAGTTCAACTCCGAGTCTCAGAACAACAACAAAAAAGAATAGCAAGAACACCATGCCTCTGAGATTGAGGAATGGTTTAAATGTACAGCACTTGCCTAGCAATGGCGAGGCCCTGAGTTTAAACCCAGATACCACAAAGTGGGGAGAAGGGAGGTTGGAGGGAGGGAGGAGGAGGAAAAGGAGGAGGAGGAGGAGGAGGGGGAGGAGGAGGAGGAGGAGGAGGAGGAGGAGGTGATGACAGAGGAGGAGGAGGAGGAAAGAGAATGACATTAGATGCATCAAACTATAAATAAAAAATGAGCAATCCTCTACTTTTCTGGGAACTGGAACTAGATTATGTCCTTGTACAGTAGATGTTCAATCAGCGCTGATCAGCTGACTCCACATATTCTCCTCTAGTCCCCCACAAACAATTCTAGGAAGGTGGTATTATGTTCATGATCAGGAAATGCAAGTTTAGGAAGGTTACATAAGTCATCTGACCTTCCTGCCACCAGGAAGGTCAGAACATTCTCATGATCCCAAGATCATACCAGGCTAAATCAAGGATAGCCCAGGATATCCTAACCTAAAGATCTGTAGAACAGCAGGTGTCCCAGTACCACGGATACAGAGAATAAGAGGAAGGTCTTCACACTGGCTGTTCTCAGGAGACTTGGAAGAGTCTGGGGCATGAAAACCCCAGCGTGCATAGGCAGACAGGGCAGGCCTGCATTTGTTTTCTAACAGCCATGAGTTGGGCTGGAGGGGGGCTTGGGCTGGAGGGTCCTGTGAGAGGTAGCTTGCTTTTTAGCTGAAAAAAGAAATGAAAAGAAAATGACAAACAGAACTGTAAAGGAAGACTCACAACCTATGGTTCTCCCTACAACCCAACTCAGATGAGCCAGAGCCTTCCTGAAGTCACTGAGGCTGGTCCAGGGAAGGGCCACTTTCTTGCTGTCCTGTCTGCCTCCCATCCACAGGCTGCCTTCATAGCACCAGTGGGCTGGGACTAAAGCATGAAGGACACAGAAGAGGAAGCCAGTCACCAGACTGATGGTGTGGTGGTGGTGGTAGTGGGAACTGTCAGGACCATCTTTCCTGAGCTTATAGCACTCTTGGCACTAGAGCTCCAGGGTGGGGCAGATTACAGGAAGCAAAGGAGCCTCACCCTTCCTCTCCAGCTGCCCAGTGAAAAATAAGTGGAAGTTCCCCGGAAACGTTTGCATCCGACAGGAGGGGCAGTGGAAACAGCAATGGTGCTCAGTATTAGCAGGGTCCAACCTATCTTTGCCTCACCTTCCCCTTCTGCCAGTGGTTTTCTTTAATTCACGATTCCTAGGAGAGGTCAATGGAATCCCAAGTCTTCCTCTGAAAGTGTGGAGAATACACCACTAAAGACATGTCATAGACTTTTTCAGTGCTAGCATCTCATTGGAGAACTTAGTGGGCATTTATTTACTTGATTCGTTTTTTTGTGCCGGTCCTGAGTGTGTGTGTGTGTGTGTGTGTGTGTGTGTGTGTGTGTGTGTGTGTGTGTGTTGGGGCTTAAACTCAGCCTGACCTCTGTCCCTGCACTCTTTTTGCTCAAGGCTGGTATTCTGCTTGTTTGAGTCACTGCTTCCCTTCCAGTTTTCTGGTGTTAACTGGAGATAAGTCTCACAGGGACTTTCCTTACCAGGCTGGCTTTGAATCATGATCCTCAGATCTCAGCTTCCTGAGTAGCTAGGATTACAGGCATGAGCTACCCACATAAGCACTTACTTTTTACATTTCTCTTCTGCTTTGGTGAATAAGGCCGGACATGTAGTTATAGCAACAAATTGTTTCCTTTATCATTGCATTTGATCCTAGATGAATAAGTTGAAGCACCCTGGCTGTGCATACCTGTAACCTCAGCATTAAGGAGGCTGAAGGCTGGGATTACAGGCATGCAGTGCCAGGACAGAACTGTGCCAATTTTTAGAACAGTAGAAATTGAGTAATTCAGTGACATATAGCTATGACCAGGGTCTAGAAAGCGATGCAAATGGCCCAAGCGTGGGAAATCATCATCTCAGCAGGTACTTACCTGTGAATCCATATAAAATCCTGTGCTGGATCTGAGGACTGGCTGAGAGCTGGTCAAAGACCTTTGAATAGAGGAAGCCTGGTTCTTTGGCCCCGTGGGCGGCTCTGTCAGCTCTCTGCCCCTGGGGCCGAGTTCCCCAATTCTGGTCTGCATAAAGGTGAGGTGCTAGGACATCCACCGCCTTAAAGAGCCTCGGGCCGCCGGGTTCCGAGTCTCCCTCGCCCTCAGCCCCACCTGCCGTTCGCAGGGCGCCAGTGCAGCCTCCGCCCGGCGGCTCCGGGAGGTACTGGCGAGGCCTGGGGCGGGGGTAGGAGGGTGGGTGACAAGGAAGGGGTGCTGCTGGGGGTCCCGCGGCTAGGGCTAGAGGGAAAGGTGTGGCTGCAGGACCCCCAGCAATTTTCTCCCTCCCTCCTCCCCGTCTGTTGTGGGGCTTGAACCTAGGGCCTGGGCACTGTCACTGAGCTCTTTTGCTCAAGCCTAGCGCTCTACTGTCACAGCGCCACTTTTCTGGTGATCTTCTGGTGGTTAATTGGAGATAAGCGTTGCATAGACTTTCCTGCCTGGGCTGGGTTTGAACTGCAGACCTCAGATCTCACAACCTCCTGGATAGCCTGGATTACAGATGTGAGCCACTGGCACCCTGTTTGTCTGAGGACTCTTTTTTTTTCATACTTGTTCTGGAGCTTGAACTCAGAGCCTGAGCTCTCCTCCTTAGCTTTTGTGCTCAAAGCTGGTGCTTCACTTCTGGCTTTTTGGTGATTGGAATTACATGGACTTTACTGTCTGGGCTGGCTTTGAACTGTGATGCTCAGATCTCAGCTTTCTGAGTCATTGCTGGTGACTGGCAGAATCTGAGAACTTTTTTTTTTTTGTCAGTTGTGGGACTTGAACTCAGGGATTGGTTGCTGTCTCTGAGCTTGTGCACTGAAGGCTAGCACTTTAGCACTTCGTGCCACAGCACTACTTTTTTAAAAGAATAATTAAAATTTTTTTTTCTTTTAATCTTATTTTGTGATACCAGGAATCAAAGTGCACTTTCACCACTAAACCACCAGTCCAGTTTGAGACCTCTTACTAGTAGAGACAGAAAGTAGAAAAGGAATTTCTGGCAAAAAGGAATTTGTAATTGGCCGCAGTATTATTGATGTCATAGGGAAGACCCCCCTCCCTTTTTTTGTCTTAGTATCCAGATTAAAAAAAAAAAATCAGTTCTGGGGCTTGAAACTCAGGGCCTGGGCACTGTCTTTGAGTTTCTTTTGGTTCTATTTCCCAGGCAAGAGATCTCAGGATCTTGGATAATGGCAGCCAGCTGAGGCAGAAAAAGCCCCAAGACTTTTTTTGCAGGGGATCACCACAACTTGGAGGAGAGCTGTGGCTGGCAGCCTTGAGGGGAAAAGCTTAGAAATGATGATGATGGTGGTGATGATGATGATGATGATGATGATGATGATGATGATGGCATACAGGCCCTGAGCTGTCCTGGGGCCTGGGTACTCTCCCTGGGCTTTATGTACCTGAGACTAGTGTTCTACTACTTGAACCACAGCTCTATTTCAGTCTGGTTTGGAGGCAGGTTATTTATTTATTTACTATTTTGGCAGTCCTGTGCCTTGATTTCAGGGCCTGTGCTGTGTCCCTGAGATCTTTTGCGTAAGGCTAGCACTCTACAACTTGAGCCATAGTGTCACTTCCAGCCTTTTCTGTTTACATGGTACTGAGGAATGGAACCCAGGGCTTCATGTATGCTAAGCTGCTAGCCTATTTTTTCATTTTAGTGATTGCTTTTATCCTTGCCTAATTTGGCTCTTGGATAAAGCTTTAGTGACTTGGAAAGGGTGGTTAGATATAGCAGTGCCACTCTGTGGCAGGAATCTGGTATTACGTTTTGGAAGTACTACACAGTAAATGACCAAATTGTATATGCTAGACAGTGGGCCACATTCTCCTCAAGAGATTATTTGATTCTAGACAGAGTATGAAGTATGTATTTTTATTATCCCCCAACAGAGCTGGGGAATGGAGGTTAAGAGATTAAGCCATTTAAATCACAGTTACTGATTAGGAAAGACTGGGCTAGGACCAACCTCAGGACAGTCTGGTTCCAACCTCCACAAATCTAATGATTTTGATATATTTCTTTTGTTTTAAGAAGAGGACTCTTTCAGATTTGTACCATCTTATGTGTTAGGATTGGAAGCTAGCTCAGATACATGGGCTCTTTTTTTTCTGTAGCACTAGTGCACATCATTTTATTGAATTTTGGGGCAAGAGGATAATATATAAACCTTTATCTACAGTGTCTTTGCAAGGCTCAAAGGAAAACCTACATTTGGATTTAAGATTGTACAGCAGTGAGAAAACCAAGACGTTATGCAATGTTCTCAGAGTCTCAATGAGAGATCAACCAGATGGGGTTTTACCTGAGACCTGTAAGTGAATCCATCACAACCAAGATGCACATTCCTGGTACCTCTGATATCCTGAAGTCTCTCTATAACTGTACCTTCATGGTCACAGACACATGCACTGTCTGTGACTGTATGCTCGGATCCTGACCCACTCTTCCACATATTGCCTGGGCTTCTAGGTCTTCCTTTGCAATCTGTGTGGAAGCCTGATGACTTGCATTCTGTAAGGCTGTAAAACTAATGTCATGTGGATGATGCAAAGACCTACTACCAGCTAGAGCAATGCCTCTCCCCTCTCCACCATGCTGCAGTACAGCCTCTGAGTAACTGGTGGCTGAACCTAGGAATATTCATCCCTAGGGGCCACAGCAACGTTCTCTTCTCAAGAGTTTACAATTTTATGCCCTGGAACCAGCAATGGGTGAATTGGAAGGGACTGCTAATGCCTGAGAAGCTCTCAAGGCATCTTTTCTACAATCACTCTCAGTGGTATACTGGTACTTGAACACAGTGTCTTCCACTTACTCAGTTTAGCTTGCTTGCTTGGCTAGTGTGAATACTCTTGGGAAACATTCACAGCTTGGCTTTCCCTCCGCCCCATCCTGGGGCTTGAACTCAGGGTCTGGACACCGTCCCTAAGCCTCTGTGCTCAAGGCTAGCATTCAACCACTTGAGCCACAGGAGAATCTTATAGGACTCAGACTGTAGAAAAAACAACATAAAAACAGCAAATTAGTGGGTTTAAAACCAGAAGGCAGAAAAGAAAATGGGTGTTACCTGTTTCAAGGTTTCTAAAGGGTTATTTATTAATTATTTTGTTGACCATAGTGCCACTTTTGGTTTTCTGGAGGTTAACTGGAGATAAAAGTCTCACAGACTTAAGTGACTGGGCTGGCTTTGAACTGCAATCCTTAGATCTCAGCACCTGAATAGCTAAGATTACATGTATGGACCACCTGTGCCCACCTTAAAAGGACATTTAAATGCAAATGAAAGATAAGGTAAATTGCCTAAGTATTTGTTTTAAATGAAAAAGGGAGATTTAGGACTACCAAAATGATTGTTTAATTTCTGTTTAAGTTTTTGCCTTCACAGTTGTTGTTTTGTTTTTGTTTTTGTAGAAGTTATAGGTGGGCTTACAGACAGATGATTCTTACAAGTTTTTTAGACATAACTTTGGCTCTTAATAAGTTCTAAGTAAGACCATTTGTCTTGGCAATGATGGGCATCCAGAGGCAGTTGAAAAACACTAATAGGAAGACAGAGATGGTGTCAGATCCTGGAGTCACTTGGGCATGGTCTTTCAAAATTAATCAGAAGCCAGGCGTGGTGGCTCATGCCTGTAATCCTAGCTACTCAGGAGGCTGAGATTCCAGGATCAAGGTTCAGAGCCAGCCCGGGCACAAGAGGACCTGAGACTCTTATCTTCAATTAACCTCTAGAAAATGGGAAGTGGGGCTTGGCTCAAGGGCAGGGAGGTAGCCTTGAGCTGAAGAGCTCAGGGACAGCACCCAGGCCAAGTTCAAGCCCCATGACCCCACCACACATACACACACACACACACACACACACACACACACACACACACACACACACACTATCAGAGCCAGGAAGTCATAGGAAAATAATTTGTAAGCATGCCTATCAAATGTCCATGTCTGTCTATTTTGTAACTGGCTTATTAGTCATCTATTATAGTGGGCAGTAGAAGGCTATAGCTGTAAAAAGGGGAGTAGTTTAAAATCCCAACCCCCTGTATCTGTTCAAAGCCCTAATTGGCAGTGAGTTTTGGGATAATACTAGCCACACAAATTCATCTGTTCAAAAGAGGTTTGTACTCAATAGAGCATGGATCTGAATTCATGTTCCTACTGAGAGCTGTCTAAAAGCCTGCACGGGTAACTTAGGCATTGTTAGGGTCACCAGGAAGCCAGGGAAATGCTTTTGCAAATCAAAAAGGTCTGTGTGGTGGTTAAAAGTCAAATATTGCATGTACTTCCCAGTCTGGAGTAAATATTGTTCCTAATGAATCAGATCCTGACAACCTCTTGGTTATAAAATAGGCAAAGGCTTTAGGTCCCTGAGTCAACTTGAAGATATAGATGTATCTTTGCCCATCAGTTTCCCTTAAGATCAAGGGAACAAAGCAATTTCGGAAAATGAGGCAGAGTAGATTAAAGAAAGTGGCATACATATAATGAATGATTGTTGTCCTTAATGTACTATGTTGTCTCTCATCTCCTTTGCTGTCCCTTGGTTATCTCATATTGTTATAGTATCTCACTTTGTTATCTGATATATTGAATTTATTTGTATTTGGTTATTTGAAATTTGATAGGGAAGGGGGGAAAACCAAGACGGGTGGGGGGTGTGGGGGGGGGAGGGAAATGGGTACCAAGACATGTGAAAGGGTATCAATGTATGTGAATTAATGCACCTTCTATCTGGCAAATATCATGTAACCCTTTTACTAATTACAATAAAAAAAAAGAAAGTGGCATAGAAAACAGTGCTATCAAGTATGCATGCATGGAGATCACACTTGGAGGTAGATATAGGCTCAAGTCTCCTATGTCTGCTCAGAAAATCCTAGCCTTATTAAAAGACATCTGGTTAAGAAAAGATTGGCATCTGGTAAATTGCCCAGGCCACTGCCTAAAAACTGTCTTGAAAACCAGGGGGGCGCCAGCCTGAAAAAAAACCTATGTACTCAGAGAAAGCAACCAGAAAAATACTGGGAGATTTCACTGACGTTAGGCTCTCTCCCACCCTAGGTTAATGATGCTTCCTTAAGTCTCTATGGTCTCTGTGCAGAACTTACAAGTAGCCTAACAGGAAGTGTGGATTTGGATTGGGTGAGACTGCCATGATCCAGCCCACCCTTTACAACCTGGAGATTCCATTCGGGTTAACAAACGCATTAAAGATGGATGCACTCCTGCCTGGAAGGGAACCTACATTGTTATTCTGACCAGCCCCACCATAATGAAGGCAGATGAGATGTCTGCCTGGCTCCATCACACTTGACTGAAGCTTGCTGATTTGGGATGGAAGACACAAGCCACTCCATTGTGAAGTTCAGAATTTTACATTGCTCTGATCCTTCACCCTTTTCTAAGGCCCCCAAAGCAGCCCAGAGCCCCCCCACCCCAGATCAATGATTTGATTTCATGTGCAGAAAATCAGTGGGGAATAAAATAAGGAGACTGGGTCTATGCTTTCCCTAGATAATTGGCCCCTAATTTCTCCTGATTATTTCCCTAGATGGTTTGCTTTTCTATTAGACTTAAGCTTCCTCAACTGGTTTGTTTTGCTTGTGTATAATAGTTTTGTTTACTTTCTCACACTGTCTTATGTGGCTTTGGTCTATAGAAGCTTTGTGCTAGCTGTATTTGGGGCTGCTGGTCTTTGAGACAAGAGTAACCAGCAGTCTAATACAGACTCCTAATTTAGCTGGGTGCTGGTGGCTCACACCTGTAATCCTAGCTACTCAGGAGGCTGAGATCTGAGGATCATGGTTCAAAATCAGCCTAGGCATGAAAGTTTGTAAGACTCTTATCTCCAGTTAACCATCAGAAAACCAGAAGAGGTTCTGTGGCTCAAATGGTAGAGCACTAGCCTTGAGCTGAAGAGCTCAGGGCCAATGCCCAGGTCCAGAGTTCAAACCCCACAACTGACAAGGACTCATAATTTGGTCTTTAAATGGTAGCTTCTCTGTTTCTCCCTTACAACACTACCACCTTTATCATGAAGCTCCATCAGTTTTCCCAATTCACGCTAGGATTCTTCAATATTTTTACTTTTTTTTCCATATATTTTTATTGTAGTTAATAGAAGGGTTACATTATATTCACCACATAGAAGGTGTACTACTTCACATACATTGATACCCTTTACTTTTTTTTTTTTTTTTAACAAAGACACCATGAAGCATATAAGTAGATTGGCAAGCCTTTTCTATGTCTTTCCTCATGCTGGAATCAATTTATTAGCTACTACTTTCAAGTCATTTTTTTTTTTTGCACTTACTGGGCTATGATTTTGATCATCTTCCAGATTTGGCAGACCTGTTGATGCTAAGCATAAGAGGTTTTGCATATCTTTTTGTTTGTTTGTTTGTTTTTAAGGTAAAATCGACACAAAACCGATGAAACAAATAGCAATCTGCAGTCTTGACATCAACCTGAGCTTCTTTCCATCATGGTCTGCCACGTTTTGATGATGGAATACATTTTATCTTAGATGAAATCCATGCTATAGAAGTTGGTCAGGTAGTTCTTGCTCTGAACCATTCTCAGTAATTTGCCTGAACTTGGAGCCTGGGTACTGTCCCTAAGCTCTTCTGCTCTACCACTTTGATCCACAGCACCACTTCCAGTTTTCTTGGTGGTTAACTGGACATACGAGTTTCGTGGACTTTCCTGCTTTGAACCGCGATCCTCAGATCTCAGTTTTCTGTATAGCTAGGATTATAGGCGTGAGTCACTGGTGCCTGGCTAAGGCTTCTTCGACTAACACATGACTTACCTTACAGAAGATTCTATGTACACTTGAGAACAACATGTCTTCTTCTATTGTTAGATGACGTGCTCTGTGTTCAAGTAATAAATGACTTCTTTATCTTAGGAAATTGAGATGAGCAGTAGATAACTTGCAATTTGCATAGGCTATTGTGTATTTCCAAGCTCTCAGAAAGTGTAGGGTCAAATTAGCCTACATCTAGGAAAGAAATCTGAATTCCTGGCAAGCCAGGACTGATGGACCTTTTCAGGAAACTCCAAGAATTCCTGAGAGCATTCTGAGAATATTCTGGGAGAAGGCCTTCCAAATCCCCAATCCTTTTGGGTCTCACAGCTCAGCTTTTGGGGTTCTCAGGCTTTTGATCAATATACAGTATCCTTTGTTTCTTACATCATTGTTAAAATCTATTTTTGTCTGCCTTGCTTTTGACAGGGATACATTCTGAGATAGGCAATTTAAAAATAATTGCAAACATCATAAAGCATTAACTTCGCTACAATGTTGCATTGCTATTAGGTGACATAATTTTATAGAGTTATGTGCTGCTGCTGATTGTATAACCACTTCTATATAGCTCCCCTTCTTTTGTTGGTAGAGTTGAAATCCAGGACCATTGTACACATCAGCAGTCTACATCTGAGCCATATTCTCACCCCTCCATGCCCTCTTTTGTACGGATGATCCTTTCATGGTCAGCTTGTAAACAGATTTTACCCTAGGCTAGCAGTCTACCACCTGAGCCATAGTGCCAATTCCAGTCTCTTCTGTTTACGTGGTATTGAAGAATGGACCCAGGGCTTCATGCATGCTAGGCAAACACATTCCAAGCCCTACATATTTTTATTCCTGGTGCTTATTTAATAGTTTTTTGTGTGGTTACCATATTGCACATATAACGTCTTAAATTTATAACAGTTTATTTTGAATTGGTACTAACTTAATAAAAGTATTTATTTACAGCTTTGCCTATACTCACCTCACTTATAACACATATTATACCTTTGTATTTTGTATCTATCAACATAGATTTGTGGTTATTTTAATGCATTGATGTTTTAAATTCTACAGCAAATAAGAAGTGAAGTTTCATAATTTTTTTTCCCATTGCCAGAGTACTGTATAGAGGGGTTACAGTTACATTTGTTAGATAGTGGGTACATTACTTCTCACACACTGATACCCCTTTCTCATGTTTTTGTCCCTGTTTCCCTCTTCCCAACCCCTCCCAATCATCATGTTTTCCCCCTCCCCTTCTCTATTTCAAATAAACAAGTACATGTATATACAATATACCAGGTACAAAGTCAGATACACTAACCACATGAGATTAACCATAAAGGGGGGGGAAGGAATGGAATAACAGTACATTAAGAACAATAATTACAAATGTAAACCTCTTGTTTCCATATCCCAGAGTTCATTTCATTTAGTCTCATTCTATATAACCTTATGTACCTAGCTTTTAAGCTATTGTGATCCTCTGCTAGGAGAGTCCTAGGTATGTACTAATTATTACAAATGAAGGAAATCATTGAGCCTATGTTCCTTTGGGTCTGGCTTACTTCACTTAATATGATTTTTTTCCAACTCTCCATTTCTTTACAAATGGAGCGATGCCATTCTTTCTGATGGCAGCATAAAATTCCATTGTGTATAAGTACCACATCTTTTTTCTGTAGATTTTATTAACATTGATTTTTATATCATATTTCAAATGTCATGTTCAACAAACATTCAAGAAGGGAATCTCTATATACAATCACTGGCACATAGAGTTTAGAACATAATTAAAATTAAGCTGAGTGTTTGTATGTCATAGATACATATTAATCTATGTAATAAAACATTACATTTATAGAGCATAGAGCCCATCATAGATTTTTGGTACTCATAACCTTGGGTACCCAAATATTGAGTCATCACTCTCGTACTGTTTGGATCTAATATCCACATATTAAGGATACCGTGCGCCTTTTGTTCCTTTGGTCTTCACTTATCTCACTCAACATGACTCGGTCTAGTTTTATCTACTTCCCCAAGAATGTCATGATTTTATCTTATTGGCTATTTAGAATTCCATTGTATATATATATATATATCACATTTTTTTTATCCATTCATCTGTAGTAGGGCATCTGGGTTGTTTCCATCCCTTGGCTATTGTGAATAGTGCAGAGATGAACATAGCTGAGCAGGTGTCCTTATCATATCTTGGGTTCTGATGCTCAGGATAGATGCCCAGTAGTGGTATGGTGGGACCATAGAGAATGTCTATTTTCAGTTTGTTAAGAAACCTCTAAACTGCCTTCCGGAGTGGCTGAACTAGTTTACATTCCCACCAGCAGTGCAGAAGGGTTCCTCCTTCTCCACAACCCCGCCAGCATTTGTTGTCTGAGTTCAGAATATTGGCCATTCTAATTGGGGAAAGGGGTACCACATCTTCTTGATCCATTCATCTACTGAGGGCATCCGGGTTGGTATGCTATGGTAAATAGTGCTGCAATGAACATCATTGTGCTAGTAAGTTTAGTTTGCCCTTGTTTCTGGACATTTGGGTAAATGCCCAGGAGTGGGATTACTGGGTTATAGGGGAGCTCTATGTTTAGTCTTTTGAGGAACCACCATACTGCCAGTTGAACGAGTTTATATTCCCACAGTGTAGTAGTGATTCCTCCTGGCCACATCCCTGCCAGCATCTGTTGTTATTAGATTTCTTGATCATGGCCATTCTAACTGGAGTGCAGTGGAATCTCAAAATTGTTTTGATTTGCATTTCTTTTATGCCCAGAGTTGTTGAGTATTTCTTCATGTGTCTATAGCCCATTTTTATTTCCTCTTCAGAAAAGTCTCTTTTTAAGTCTTTAACCCAACTTTTAATGGGATGGTTGTTTCTTTGATGATTTGTTTTAGAGAGATTCAATTTTTGAGCTGTAGGTATATTTTAGATATGAGGCCCTTGTCTGTTGTATGGTTAGTGAAGATCTTCTCCCACTCTGTGGGCTTTCTAATTAGCTTGCTAAGTATGTTCTTTGCCATGTAGAAGCTATGCAGTTTAATGCAGTCCTATTTGTCCAAGCTTTCTTTAATTTGTTGTGTTTCTGAGTCTTTATTAAGAAAGTTTCAGCATGTACCAAGGAGTCTTAGTGTATCTCCTATTCCTTATTGTAAAGTATTCAGTGTATCTTCTTTTACTTAAGGTCTTTGATCTATTTGGAATTAATTCTGATGCAGGGTGACACAGAAGGATCCAACTTTAGTTTCTATAGGTGCTTAACTAATTCTGCCAGCACCACTTGTTGAAGAGGCTGTCTTTTTTCCATTCTATTTTTTTTTTTTACTCTCTTATCAAAGTTTAGTTGGCCATAGGTCTGCGGGTTGATTTCTGGGTCTTCAGTTCTATTCCATTGGTCCTCAAGCCTGTTCTTGTGCCAGTACCAAGCTGTTTGATTACTATAGCTCTGCAATAGAGTCTAAAGTTTGGTATTGGTATTCCTCCAGCAATGTTCTTTCTGCTATGGATTATTTTTGCTATATGGAATCTTTTATTATTCCATATGAGTTTTTGGATTTCTTCCTTAAAGTTGCATATCCTTGAGATCTTAATATTTATTTATTTTTGTGCCTATCCTGGGGCTTAGGCTCAGGGCCTGGGAGCTGTCCCTGAGCTATTCTGCTCAGGGATAGCACTCTATCATAGGAGCCACAGCTCCATATCTGTTTTTTTTGTTGTTTGTTTGTTTTTGGTGGTTAATTGGAGATACAAGTATTATGGGGTTTCCTGTCCAGCTGACTTCAAACCGTGATCCTCAGATATCAGCCTCCTGAGTAGCAGGAGGCACTGGCACTGGCAAAATCTTAGATTATTGAATTTTTTTGCCAGCCCTGGGGCTTAAACTCAGGGTCTGGGCACTGTCCTTGGACACTTTTTTCTTTTTCTTTTTGGCCGTGGGGTTTGGAATCTGGGCTGGGCACTGTCTCTGAACTCTTCAGCTCAAGGTTAACACCCTACCCTGGAGCCAAGCCCCTCTTCTTGAATTCTAGAGGTTAATTGGAGATAAGAGTCTCAGGTCCTTTTGTACCTGGGCTAGATTTGAACCTTGATCCTCAGATCTCAGCCTCCTGAGTAGCCAGGATTTTTGAGTCACCGCGCCCATCTCCTTGGACAGTTTTGCTCAAGGTGAGTCCTCTGCCACTTGAGCCATATTGCCACTTCTGGCTTTTTCTTTTTCTTTTCTTTTTTGCCAGTCATGAACTTAGGGCCTGAGCACTGTTCTTGGATGTTTTCAAGGCTAGTGCTCTACCACTTGAGCCACAGCACCACTTCTGGCTTTTTCTATGTATGTGGTGCTGAGGAATCAAACCTGGGTCTTCGTGCATGCTAGGCAAGCACTCTACCACTAGGCCAAACCCCCGGCCCTGGCTTTTTCTGCATATATGGTATCAAGGAATTGAACCTACAGCTTTGTGCATGCTAGGCAAGTATTCTATCAGTAGGCCACCCTCCTAGCTCCTAGACTATTGATTTTAAATAATTTAAACTATATATCTCTATCTAATTACTCTTTAGTTGTAGTACCTAAAATTTTATATCTTCCAGTTTCATTTTAATTAACTTTAAATTATTTTCTTCTCATTATTGTTCTTTCTTTATCGTATTTTAATCAGAAATGTGCTTTTTGGGAACATTTGGTTATTTTCCAGATATCTTATTATCATTGTCTTTTTAATTTAATTTCATTTTGGTCAGAGAGTACATTCTGTACAACTTTAATCTTTTAAAGCTTATTGAGACTTTATGGCATAGCATATGGGTTGTCTTTTTAAAAATTCCTTATGCTGGGCTGGGAGTTTGGCCTAGTGGTAGAGTGCTTGCCTAGTATGCATGAAGACAGGGGTTCAATTCCTTGGTACCATATACATAGAAAAAGCCAGAATGATGCTGTGGCTCAAGTGGTAGAGCTCTCGCCTTGAGAAAGCCCAAAGACTTTGCACAGGCCCTGAGTTCAAGCCCCATGACTGGCAAAAAAAATGTTTTAGCCTGGTGCGGTGGCTCTCACTTGGAATCCGAGCTACTCAGGAAGCTGAGATCTGAGGATCACGGTCCAAAGCCAGCCCAAATACTAAAGTCTGTGAGACTCTTGTCTCCAATTAACCACTAGAAAACTAGAAGTGGTTCTGTGGTTCCAGGGATAAGGGTGGTAGCCTTGAGATGAAAAGCTCAGGGACAGCACCCAGGCCCAGAGTTCAAGCCCCACAGATGACCAAAAAATTACCCAAACTCCATATGCTTTAAAATAGAATCTGTATTGTATCATTGTTAAATGGAAGTCTATAAATGACAATCATTCCCATTAGACTACAGTTTTTGTGACTCTATTGTTTTACTATTTACTTATTCTAGTTGTTAAAAGAGTGTTGAGCAGGGCATACACACAAAAATTGTTCAACTGTTGACTATAATTGTAATTTGTTTATTTATTAATATACCAGGGTTTGAACTCAGAGCCTCAAGCTTGTCTTATTTGATTGGCTATTAATCTATCACTTGAACCGTCTCTAGCACAGAGGGTTTTTGTTTTGTTTTGTTTTTTGGTTGTGGGACTTGTACTCTAGGCCTGGGCTTCGTCCTTGAGCTGTTTGTTTTCTCTTTCTTTCTTTCTTTCTTTCTTTCTTTCTTTCTTTCTTTCTTTCTTTCTTTCTTTCTTTCTTTCTTTCTTTCTTTCTTTCTTTCTTTCTCCAGTCCTAGGCTTGAGCTTAGGGGCTGAACACTGTCCTTGGACTTTCTCAAGGCTAAAGCTCTACAACTTGAGCCTCAACACCACTTCCGGCTCTTTTCTATTTATGTGGTACTGAGGAATCGAACTCGGGTCTTCATGCATGCTAGGCAAGCACTCTACCACTAGGCCAAACTCCTGGCCCTCTTTTCTTTGTCAGTATTAGAATTTGAGTTTGTTTTTATGCTTGCTAGGTAGGTAGTATACTATTTGAACTATGCCTTCCAGTCCTATTTTAATTTGTTTTGTAGGTTATTTATTTATATTTGATGCTGGTCTAGGGGTATGAACTCAGGGCTTAGGTGCTGTCCCTGGGATTTTGTACTCAAGGCTATCGCTCTACCACTTGAGCCACAGCTCCATTTCTGGCTTCTTTGGGTGGTTAATTGGAGATAAGAGGGTCTCATGGGCTTTCCTGGCAGAGCTGCCTTTAAACTTCAATCGTCAGATCTCGGCCTTCTCAGTGGCTAGGATTACAGGTGTCAACCACTGACACCTGGCTTGGTGGTTATTTTTGAAATAGAGTCTTACCACCTACCCAAGAGGGTGCCTGAGCCATGATCTGCCAACTTGAGGCTTATCATTGTTTCTGGAAACACAGGTGCACACCAGAGTCTTGCTTCTTCTTATGCAGATAGAATCTCATGTACTTCGCTGCCCAATTTGGACTCAGCTTCTTATGTAGCTTGGAATGACAGATATATGCCCCTGCTCCAAGATGAGTCAAGAAGTAGTCTTTTGAACTTTTCAAGTTGACTTCCAACCTTATTTTCCCAATCTCAGCCTCCCAAATAGGTAGGATTATAGGTATGAGTCTCTAACACCCAGCTTCTCCCACCCCGTCTCTGTCTCTGTGTCTGTCTCTCTGTCTCTGTCTCTCTCTCTCCCTCCCACCCTCCCTCCCTCCCTCTTTTTCTCTCTTTTGGGGTTGATTCTAGAGCTTGAACTCAGTTCTGGGCACCATCCTTTAGATTTTTTTCATTCGAAGTTAGTGTTCTACCACTTGAGTCACAACTCTTCCTCCAGCTTTTTACTGGTTAATTGGGGATGAGATTCTACCTTACTAGTTTAGGGCTGTAATTCTAAGATCTCAGCTTTCAGAATAGCTAGAATTATGGGCATGAGTCACCATTTCAGGCTAGACAGCTTTTTCTATACATTTTTTTACTTAAATTATTTGTGTTTTAATATTTAATGTGATTTCTATGATTCACTGTACAATTGGGGTATGATTTAAAAAGTCTGAGGTTGAGTGTGTGCTCAGTAGTACAGTCCTTGCTTAGCATGCTCAATTTTTTTTTAAATTGTGTCTGAGATACTGTCTTTTGTGTAGCCCAAGCTGCCTTCAAACTCAGATTTTTATTTTTTGTGGGTCATGGGGCTTTCTTAAGGCTAGAGCTCTACCACCTGAGCCACAGCACCACTTCCGGCTTTTTCTATGTATCCCACTGTGAAATCTTATTTGTTAGTCTCCACCCTGGACCCATCACTTGTGGTTAGAGATAGGGATGTGGCCACATTGCATGCTATGGAAAGACAAGGATTTAATATTCATATGGCTCCACCCAGCTATCTCAATTCTAAGTCCAGCTGTTTTTCCTTTCATCATTAATTAAAATTTTTATACATGAGATCTGGTAACTCAGACAAGTGATAATTTGAAACTCACAATTTAGATTTGTATTCCTACAAATTTGTTTTTTCCCCAAGTATGGGAATCGGTATATAACACTTTTGCTCATTGACTTGTGCTCTACTATCTGAGCCATGCCTCTGACGTTCCCTTTTGTGTGTGTGTGTGTGTGTGTGTGTGTGTGTGTGTGTTTATCCTGAGGCTTGAACTTAGGATCTGGGCACTGTTTCTGAGCATTTGTGCTCAAGGCTAGAGCTTTACCACTTGAGCCACAGCTCTACTAATGGCTTTTTGGTGGTTTATTAGAGATAGGAGTCACAAGAACTTTCCTGCCCAGGCTGGCTTTGAACCTCTATCCTCAGATCTCAGCCTCCTAAGTAGGTAGGATTACAGATGTGGTCCACTGGAGCCCAACTCTCATTTTCTTAATTTGTTCAGTGTGGTCATAGGCAGCCATTTCACTGAGTGAATCTAGAAGGCATGGTTGCTCCTCTAACAGTCATGTACAGTAACTACTTGATTCCAAGGAAATTGCTTCTGAAGGAGCTCATCATGATCAATTTCAGGGGCTAATTTGATTAATCATAATGCCAGTGTTGTTGATGTCATCCACACTTCTCAAGGACTCTTTCAGTGCATTCAGTGACAAACCAAGTATAGAACTGAATTTTTCAAGACCTGTTTCTTGAGATCACTCTGGAGTCGTGTGTTGGATCAATCAGTCAAGCTAGGGGAGGAATCTCACTAGTTTTTTTTAGGGAGGAAGCCTTTTGAAAGGACTTTGAAAGCTGAGAGAAATGCTGAGTATCAAAAGGTAGTCAGCGCATTGCTGCTAGGGGTTGAGAAACAAAGTTGAGAAGATGAAGGTAAGCCAAGTGTGGTGGCTCACGCCTGTAATCCTAGCTACTCAAGAGGCTGAGATCTGAGGATCATGGTTCAAAGCCAGTCTGGGCACTAAGAAGTCCGTGAGACTCTTATCTCCAATTAACCATCAGAAAACTGGAAGTGGCACTGTGGCTCAAGGAGTAGGGCAATAGCCTTGAGCTGAAGAGCTCAGGGACAACACCCAGGCCCAGAGATCAAGTCCCATGACCAACAACAACAAGAAAAAAAGAAGATGAAATTATTGGGACCTAAGTTCCCAGGGGAGGAGTTGCCTGGAACGAAACCTCAAAACTCCATGCAGGAATGGCCTCCAACAAATTTTAGTGTGGCAAATCTAAGTGGAGGATGCATCATACGTTATTTCAGGGGTCCTTGGGAGAAACTAAAAAATGGGACCATATCCCCAGTGAAAGGCTGTCACTGGAGATATGGACAGGAAACAGAATGGGAAACAGCTAGTTTTTCCTCCCCCAGCTTCCTATCTCCCACTGGTGCCCCATCCACAGAACCTAAATAAGAAGCCTGACAAAAAGGGGAAGCTCAATTTGTGGGTTTGGGAGAGAATGGGGATGGGTAGATGTGTTATTTCAAAGCAATAGCTTAACAGTCTGAATTCTGTTTGGTGTCTTTTAGCTGTAATTGTGATATTGAAATACTAAGATATTTCACGTAAAGGAATTTACAATGGAGTGCTCTTAAAACATTGTCAGGAACCCAAGCACAAAAATATAGGAAAAATAAACCAAGATATGGTGGTTCACTCCTATAATCCTAGCTATTCAAGAATCTGAGATCTGAGGATCAAAGTTTAAAGTCAGCCCACGGAAGACAAATCCCTGAGACACTTTTCTTCAATCAGCAACTGATACGGTCTAGAGGTACTTTGACTCCTTTTCTCTGCCCTTTAAAGAATAAGAAGGCAGAACATTTCTTGTTTGTTTTTGCCCATCCTGGGGCTTGAATTCAGGGCCTGAACATTGTCCTTGGGCTTTCCTCAAGACTAGAGCTCTACCATTTGAGCCACAACACCACTTTCAGCTTCTGTATATGTGGTACTAAGGAATCGAACTCAGGGCTTCATGCATGCTGGGCAAGCACTCTACCACTAGATCATACTCCCAGCCCCCAAGCTTCTTTGTCAGTTCCTGCCACTATAGATTTGATCTTTAGTCTGCTCCATCTTGGGGGATGTACCTTTGGTTTGATTTGTTGAGCAGTGGTCAATCATTATGGAAAGCCTTCTTGATCGGATATAAGTTTTGGTTGGATTCCTGGGTGAAAGTGGGAGGGTTTGCCTTCTGTTTCTGTGTCTGGTCTAAATACACACTACACTGGGACTTGGAATCTGCCACCTGGGGAAGGAACCAGGAGGTGATTTATGTTCTTTCTGTGTTTCCTATCATGGGAGCCTTTGTCACCGTTGCCTTCTATCCCTCCCTGCCGAACTGGGGCCAAACACCTGTCCATCACAGCAAAAAGGCAGAAGTGGAGGTGTGGCTGAAGTGGTAGAGCACAAGTGTTGAAAGAAAAAGCTAAACAAAGCTTGAGGATCTGAGTTTAAGCCCCAGTAATTCCCCACCCCACCCCCAGCACACACAAAGAGTATAGAAAAGGCCCAGGCTGTTTCCCAACTCCTTTTTCCAATGATCTCCTCTACTGTTCTGCTCCCAGCTCTGGCTTTGCAATGTAAACTCAGCTAAAGGTAATGTAGGATGCTCAGTTGCTGGTTAACTCTGTGCCCACTTGGACCAGGGCACATGCCAATTAGAATCCACTGTGAAAGATCATCTCTTCCTTTAGCACATCAACAGGCTCTCTTTGTTCTTTTTCTTTGTTTTAGTTTTTGAACTTCCTTTTCTCTTTAGTGCAGTCTTCCAGAGGCAGAGGGGGACAGAGGAGCTAATTAGAGCTACTTGTCTCTTCCCCAACCCTTTCTGAAACATCTGCCTGGCCTGTAGAGGAAGCCAGACTCTGCTGCTAGCCAGCTTTCTCTTTGAGAAACTATCAAAAAGCATTTACAAATAACTGTGATTGCCTTAAAATGGAAGACAGAAGCACATTTTCCAATTACAGTCTGGGTGATTGCTCTGGTTGGTTTAATTAATGGAGTGTGCATGTATTTGCGGAGGCCCTTTGGATTGTTTTTTTGGAGTTTCTTAATTAGTTACAAAAAGCTGCAGGTGTACTGGCAGGGGAGCACAGCAGAGCTGGGATGTTTTCCAAAAGAGAGAATCTTTTTTAATGTAAATATTTAGTCATATGATGATGAGAGTCATTTTAAACTTCTCTTTTCCTATTTGGTATGTGTGGTGGTGTTGGAAGATATATTCAGGCTTCATTTGGATTGTTGACAAAATAAATTGAAATGGAAGAGACCAATTTTCATTATGACAGACACTTATATGCTGTTAGACCATTACCAGGATGACAAGTTATTCTCATGTTGTCACTCTGAAGATTGCCGCCTGGATTTTCAGGCAAAAGTGCTTGTAAGAGAGATGAGATGTTGCATATTAATTGCGTAGATTGAATCGTGGTGTGATATATGTTAGGTAGAAGGACTGGTGGAAGGGGGTTTGTGCTCTGGCAAGTGACGATTGTCTTAATGTGACAAGTCAGAAAGGTTTCTTTTCCTGTGTCAAGTTTATGAAAACTTGGGACCTTGCCTCTTACCATAGTAATTATCGCTCCTGGGTTTCAGTAACAATATTACTATTTGAAAGATGTTCAAGCGTCTGTGGTGACTGAACATTGATTGAGGTGTTAGAATGTAGGAAGAGAAGCGTGGGCTATAGGATCAGGGCCAAATCTGGCTCACTGTGGATTTCTTTTTTCCTATCTTTCTTTTAATGGTATCTCTAGGGTTAGTTGTAGTTTTAGTTTTTTGGTTTTTTTTTTTACTCAAGTCTGGTGTACTTCCATTTGCACCATAGCTTCACTTCTGGTTTTTCTGAATGTTAACTGAAGAGTCTCGGACTTTTCTGCTCACTTGGCTTTGAACCTTGGTCTGCAGATCTCAGCCTCCTTAGTAGCTAAGATTACAAGCATGAGCCACTGGTGCCTTGCTTACTTTCTCTTTTTTATTTTTATAAAGTTTCTTAGGTTCACATATTCTCTCATTTTTCCCTATTGCCTCTCCCACCCCTTTTTGCCACAAGATACTGAGTAGCTGTCACTCTATTTACCATCTAGCTCTTCTACAGAAAAATTTGGTAAAGCTGGGTGCTGGTGGCTTCACCTGTAATTCTACCCAAGAAGCTGAGATCTGAGGATCATGGTTTGAAGCTAGTCTGTGAGACTCTTATCTCCAATTAATCACAGAAAAATCTGGGAATGATAGAGTGCTAGTCTTGTACCAAAGGAGCTTAAGGACAGTGCACAGGCCTAGAGTCCAAAGCTCAGGACTGGCAAAAAATTGGTAACCCTGGAAGTAAAGGGACAAAGCTGGGAAGGAAAAGATGTGGATATGTATGGCTCTATTTCTAGGTCTGTCAGTTAAAGGTGATATTTCCTACTTTTTGTACTGTGTGGAGACATTCAGGTAGAAAAAGTTTGCAACCCGTGTGTGTGTGTGTGTGTGTGTGTGTGTGTGTGTGTGTGTTTCTGTAATAGAAAAAAAGAGGAATATATATTCTTTCCTTCATGTTCTCTGTACCATAAAGGAAGATGAAGGAGTCACTGAAACAAAATGTTACTTAGATTAGGAATGGGAAATTCCTGCTTCCTACCTACAAGATTTTCTGTGTTTACAGGACAAGGAATCCTTTTTATTTTACAAGTGGAGGAGGGGTATAATGTGCAAAGGGCCTTTCTTCTGTTTCTCCTGCTCTGCCTACAAGATACCTAGTATGTCTCTCTTGTGCTCCTTAAGAGGAGGTGTCTCCAACATGCAAATCTTAAATTTTTCTGAGTGTGTGTGTGTGTGTGTCTAATTGGAGATAAGAGTCTTATAGACTTTCCTACCTGATCTAGCTTCAAACTGTGAGTTCAAGCCACACACACACACACACACACACACACACACACACGATGTGGCTCATGTGGTAGAATTAGCCTTGAGCAAAAAAGCCAAGTACAGTACTCAGGCCCTGAATTCAAATCTTATGATGCATACACACACACTTGCACACATATACACAAACACACACACACACACACACACACACATGATTTTTGAGCACAAGTCTCAGAATAGCATGCTCTTTTGTTTTTTCAGCTCAAAGATGGTCTCTACCACTTGAACCACAGCTCCACTTCTGGCTTTTTCCTGGTTGACTGGAGATAAGAGGCTATGGACTTTTCTTCCTAGGCTGGCTTCAAACCTTAATCTTCAAATCTCAGCCTTCTGAGTAGCTAGGATTATAAATCTGAGCCACTGGTGCCCAGCTATTAATACCTTTTAAATGTCCAAATGGTTCACAATGTTGTTTTAAAGATTTCATAAGCTAGAGCTGCCAAGTTGATTTCTGTGATGCATAATGTGCAGAGCTGAATGGGTGCTCTTCTTTTGTTTATTTCCATCTAAATCATGGTGCCAGTAACATAACTGAATAACATGTCTTAGAAATTGCTCTTACCTACAGGTAGGTGACCTTGAACAAGACAATTGCTTCCTTTTATTTCTTTATCTGCCAAGTGAATGGTTTGGAGATAGATGGTTTCTAACATCCCACTGCTAGAGTTGATTCCGTATGTAGGAACTGAGTCCTGTTACCTGGGCCTTGGAGTAACAAGTTTTATCCAGTATGCTATCTTCTTGCTAGGTAGCAGCTAGCCTCGAGTCATAGGGAAAGGGAAAGGGAAACGTAAATAAATAAATGATGAAATCACTACATCTCTGAGAGAGAAAATTATAATTTAACTTTCCTACCAGTCTATGTGGCCCATCAATACCACAGAATGTCAAAAAGATGGGATTTTGAGGTTGGGTGCAGATGATTCATGTCTATGATCTTAGCTGCTCAGGAGGCTGGGATCTAAACATCACAGTTTGAAGCCAGATTGAGCAGGAAAGTCCATGAGACTCATCTCCAATTAAACACACAGACACAGACACAGACACACACACACACACACACACACACACACACACACACACACACACACGCACACACGATGGATGTTTTTTTGAGTACCCCACTCACCTAAAGATTAATGGTATCCTCTAAAGATGATACCTCATTCCTTGAATTAAAGAAACACAGTGGCCAACTGCATGTCTATTTCACTTTAATAAAAACTTAGTTGGGCCTTGGTGGCTCGCACCCATAAGCCTAGCTAGTCAAGGGGCTGAGCTCTGAGGATCTTGGTTCAAAGCCGACCTGGCCAGAAAAGTCTATGAGACTCTTTAGTGAAGGTGTTGTTTAAGTGGTAGAGCACTAGCCTTGAGTGAAAAAGCTAAGGGACAGTGCCAGGCCTTGAGTTCAAGCACCAGAACCAAACGCGTGCACTCACACGCGTCCACACGCACACACACACACACACACACACACAAGTTTATGATGTCGTAAAAATTATGACCTTTCTGACCTTAGAGATGATTCAATTTCAGTCTGTTGAAAGTGTATTACTTTCCTAACAAGCTTCCCTGCTACTTTCTACTATTTCCAGCCCTGCCTGAATTCCTCTCTGGCTGGATGCAAGGACTCAGGTACATACTGTGCTAATTTCCCTGCAGCACTCTCTCTCTCTCTCTCTCTCTCTCTCTCTCTCTCTCTCTCTCTCTCTCTCTCTCTCTCTCTCTCTCTCTCTCTCTCTCTCTCTCTCTCTCTCTCTCTCTCTCTCTCTCTCTCTGTCTTTCTGCCAGTCCTGGGCTTGAGCTGAGGGCCTGAACTTTGTCCTTGGGTTTTCTCAAGGCTACAACTCTACCACTTGAGCCACAGCACCACTTTTGGCATTTTTTTCTATGTGGTACCGAAGAATCGAACCCGGTTCTTCGTGCATGCTAGGCAAATATTCTACCACTAGGCCAAACCCCCAGCTCCCTGAAGTGCTTTTCATTTTAGCCTATTAAGTCTACCTTTTGTCCTTCGGTAACAAGCCAAGTGGGGTTATCTGGCAGGAGGGGACACATAACCAGGGCTCTCTCGGGCATCTCTGCAAACACCAGAAGCAGACAGGAAACTGCGAGTTGACAGCAAGGCTAGAGAACGGAACTCTAGAAGGTACGTAGCTGAAGGCCATCAGCACTCTGGTTTAATGGCTGCTGCAGGTGGCCCCACCTGAATTCTCTAGCTCAGGATGCCTACCAGTCATTTATGTGACCTGGAAGGATGAGCCTGCTGTGTGTAAGCTGGGCCACAGTGTGGATGGGGTCTCCTCCTCTCCACCCAGACACAGGAGAGAGTGAGGGGTATAATTCCTTCCCTACCCCATTACCACCCAGCTATCAAGGATTGTCGGTGCCACTACTGCAGTTTTTACCTTAGTGACCTTCCTCTTTGTGCCTACATCACTATTTATTTTTGAGTGTGCTAGTACTGGGGCTTGAACTCAGGGCCCCAGCATTGTCCCAGTGTTTCTTTAGCTTAAGGCTACTGCTCTAACATTTGAGCCACATTTGAGCCACAACCCCACTTTCAGCTTTTCTGGTACTTCATTGGAGAAAAGAGTATCATGGTTTTTCCTAACAGCGCTGGCTTTGAGCCTCAGTCTCAGATCTCAGCCTCCTGAGTAGTTCAAGTTACAAGTGTGAGCCACTAGCACCAATCACTTCTGGTTTTTTTTTTTTTTCTGGTTAATTGAATTCACATAGACTTTTCTGCTTTGGCTGGGTGGCTTTGAACCTCATTCCTCAGAGTAGGTAGGATGCTTCCTGAGTAGGTAGGATTATAGGCAGGAGGCATCACTCCCAACTTATACTTTTCTGTTTCCCTCTTTGATTGAGAGCTCTTGGGAAGAGACCTGGCTTGATTTTCTTTGAGTCCAAAACAGAGTGAGGAAGAGGAATGTATATCTTCATTGGCTGTTAGTGGGATTTGAGCTATGGCCCTTCTGCGGTTTGGAAGGACATTTTTTTGGGGGCAGTCTCTCAAAAAAAAATAACACAACTACAAAAATGTACCACAATGTGATGTGCTAGGCATAGTACTGGAAACATGTTCCTGTACTCAGCTTCTCTTCTTAATATTCTGTGGAAGCTGGCTTTGCAACCCCTGACTCTCTCTTTCTTCGAAGGACATCACAACAATTTCCAAATCACGCCAATATTCTGGACACATTAAACAGGAGCAAGGATTTAATTGCTGGCTTCTTGATGTGACTTAGGGTGAAACTTTGCCAATTTTCATTCTAATGTCCTCACAAATATGAAGTGACAAATTGATCATTTGTTGTTTTTTTCAGAGTTTGCATTTCTCAGGTGCCTGTCTCTTTCCTTCTCTCTCTTTCTTTGTTTCTCTCACTCACTCCTTTCCCTCACTTCTCTCAAATCTTAAAAAGAAAATCTACTTTTCTTTCTTTAAAGGAGTTTGCTCAGAAAATGCCATAGGGAGCTTATGAAAAAAGTTAATATTTAAACTTGTGGTAGACAGGTTTATATTTAATGCTCAATTTTCAATGTCAAAGGAGGGAGAGAGTCTTCTAATCAACAAAAGTGACTTCAACAGTTATTAAAGCCTTGAAAATAGAGTTTAAAAGAAGATAATTTTTCCTCCAACCATCCTACAAAATTCTATACTTGCTTCTCCTTGGTTGAGCTGTTTATGTTCATTTTCCTGAGTTTAATAACAGGAAATTCTCTTTCCATTATTTTATCTAGAGGCTTGTATTTTGACATAAAACCAAGAAGCATTTCCACTTTTTACATTTTAGTTTCCTCACTTCTCAAAGCAAAAGTAGTTCAATTAAATATCATCCGAGGGCTCCTTCGAGGCAGAGACCTTTGGAAATTGCTCTAACCCTTTAACATTTAGAAAAGCATATTTATAGAAGCTGAATGTCTTTTCAGTGTGTGCTCGCTGCTCAGAGAGGGAAAAACTCCCTGCACTTTCCTCTGAAGAATGAAGTAATTCCATTCCAAGGCTAGCTATTAAGAGTAATGGAGAAGCTGCCCAGACAGAGCCTTGAGTGTCAGTCACCACCAGCTTTTCAATGAACTTCAAGGAGAGGGACAACATCTAGATTCACCAGGTTACAGGAGTATCGGGGTAAGGATGTAGGGGTTATCAAGAAGTTACGAGAAGTGATTTCTTCTACTGAGGGAGAAAAGAACCATCCTCTCATTTACCTAATTATTTGACTCTACAGCCATCCATCCATAGATGCATGTATCTATGCCTCCCTCCATTGTATATTGACCACCGAGCCATCCATCCATTTATGTATCCATCCATGTAACTCAATATTTTACTCATTAAAATGCATTGTAGCCAAGTATGAGTGACTCGTGCCTGTAGTCATAGCTATCCACGAGCCTGAAATCTGAGGATCCAGTTCAAAGCCAGTCTGGGCACAAAGTCCCGGAAACTCTGATCTCTAATTAACCCCCCCCCCAAAAAAAAACAAACTTGGAAGTGATGCTGTGGCTCAGAGTGGTAGAGTGCCAGCATGGAGCAAAGATGCTCAGGCACAGTGCCCAGGCCCTGAGTTCAAGCCCCACAACTGACAAAAACAACAACAATGCGTTGTGCACTTACTTTGTACCAGATCCTTTATGTGTATTATACAGAGGGTAGAGAAACAAACAGAGGCAGGTTCAGGACAGAAAACAATAAAAAGGAATTAGGGGAAAGGCAGAATGGTGGGATAGGGTCAGGAATGTAGGTAACAAGAGAAAACAGCTCAAATGGCATTTTAAGCTCATTCACATTTACCCTATAAGAACATGATGTAAATTTGTGGATTTCCTATTGTAGAATTTTCTTGTCCAAGTACATTCTTTTTGGATGACTTTATTTATATATTTACTCAATGGTACCAGTGACCTGCTCTGATTTATAATGGTGATAACCATCTCAGAGTTTCCTACTAGGAACCAGTGGTTGATGTATGTTATTCTAACTACTCAGGAGACTGACATTTAAGAACTGAGGTTAAAATCCAATCTAGGCAGAAAAGTGAGAATCATCTCCACTTAAAAAAAAATCCAGAGGGGCCGGGAGTTTGGCCTAGTGGTTAAAGTGCTTGCCTAGCATGCATGAAGACCCGGGTTCAATTCCTCGGTACCACATACATAGAAAAAAGCCACAAGTGGTGCTGAGGCTCAAGTGGTAGAGCTCTAGCCTTGAGAAAATCTGAGGACAGTGCTCAGGCCCTGAGCTCAAGCCCAGGACTGGCAAAAAAAAATCCAGAAGTAGAACGGTGGCTTAAGTGGTAGAGCACCATCCTTGACTCAAAAAAGCTAAGGGACAGTGGCCCTGACCCTAAATTCAAGCAGAATAAAATAGAGTTATAAAGAACCACTGTACCATGAAGACTTATTTTGGCATACAGTTGCCATATTATATTGGGAAATAAAAAAGCAATGTACAAAAATGATCATATTTTAATGAGGGGGGCAGAGAAATCTTGCTGAGAACCACATTCATGCAGGGGTTAGGTGAAAAGTAGAGGGAGGGATGTTCCAGGAAGAAGTGTGGGCATGTTCTGGGGCAGGAAAGAGCCAATGAGGAAGTCTAGGTTGTCTAACAAGGGTGGAACAAGGGGAGAAATGGATAAGACAATGGCTATTGGCCAGGGCTGGCGGTGGAGGCCTTGTAGACTACGGAGAAGCGAAAGCTTTGTTACAAGAATCGGATGGCTCCGAGGAGTTTAATCAGCAGCACAGGGCTCTAGGTCAAAGTCCCGAAATGAAAATAATATGGAACTTGGATAGTTTTGTCTCTTTGTGGTAGATGAATTCTCTCATTGCTATTCAAGTTAGCCACATGATTATATGTGATTTGTAAGCCAGTTTCATCATTATGAAATATGAGAAATTGGGGCCAGGAGTTTGGCCTAGTGGTAGAATGCTTGCCTAGTATGCACCAAGATTTAGGTTCTATATACATAGAAAAAGCTGGAAGTGTGCTGTGGCTCAAGTGGTAGAGTGCTAGCCATGAGAAAGCTCAAGGACATTGCCCAGGTCCGAGTCCAACCCCCAGGACTGGCAAAAACAAAACAAAACAAAACAACAAAAATAATGTACTCACTACTTGACGAATGTAGCTGTAACCCCTCTATATGTTACCCTGATAATAAAATACAATAGAGGGCCC
Organism: Megascapheus bottae; assembly: GCF_031878675.1. NCBI lineage: Eukaryota > Metazoa > Chordata > Mammalia > Rodentia > Geomyidae > Megascapheus > Megascapheus bottae. Next base: position 26,232,742 of record NC_143532.1, on the reverse strand, counting down.
AGGAATTTGGCCTAGTGGTAGAGTGCTTGCCTAGCATGTAAGAAGACCCAGGTTTGGTTCCTTGGTACCATATATACAAAGAAAAATGGTGCTGTGGCTCAAGTGGTAGAGCTCTAGCCTTGAGAAAGCTCTGAGTTCAAGGCTCAGGATTGGCAAAAAAAAAAATAGAAAGGAAATGTAAAAAAATGAGAAGTTATATTAAATTAACAAAATCTTGATTAGAAGATATTTCAAGAGCCAGATGTGGTGGCTGTCATCGATGTCTATAATCCTAGCTACTCAGAAGACTGAGATCTGAGGATTAGAGTTTGAAGCAAGCCCAGGCAGAAAGCCTGTGAGACTTAAAAAAAAAACTCCATGTAACCATCAAAATGTCATAAATGGAGTTATGGCTCAAATGGGTAAGCTTTGGGTAAAAGAGCTACAGGACAGTGCCCAGGTTGAGCATAAGGAAAAATTAACAACAAAATGACACTTGACTATTCAAGAAAACAAATAATTTCAACAACTTTGGAATTGTAATAAAACATTAACAATATTTCAGTTGGAGGCATGGCTCATGTAGCAGAGTACTTGGTCTAGCACATAGAAGCCCATTGGTTCAATCTCTAGCATAGCCTAGAGATAAAAATGGATGGCCATTCAAGCATAAGGTGTAATGCAAAAAGTTCTATTCACCAAAGCAAGTATAAGTTCCTTGTTTAAAGAATTAAGAAGCTAGGGCTTGAAGATGGGCTGTCCTCTCTGAAACTCATATTGAAATTTAATTGCCATTGGGGCGGTATTGAGAGGTTGAAGAGGCATGAGGAAGAATTAATGTCTTTCTCTCAGGACTGGGTTAATCATTGCAAGACTGAGTTCCCAGGCTCAGATCTCAGCTCAGGATTTTTTGTTTTGTTTGTTTTTGGTTTTTATTGGTCATAGGGCTTGAACTTAGGGCCTGAGTACTGTCTCCTAGCCCTTTTGCTCAAGGCTAGTACTCTACTACTTTGATCCACAGCTCTATTACCAGTTTTTGAGACATTTATTGGAGATAAATGTCTCCTGGGGTCTTTTCTGCTCAGGCTGGCTTTGAATATTGATCCTCAGATTTCAGCTGCCTGAGGAGCTAGGATCACAGGTGTTGGGCACCAGTGCCTGGCTAACAGCTGGGGATTTGTTAACACCAGGATGGTCACAGAGCGAGCTGCCCTCCTGTTTCCTCTCCTCAGGAGCATGTCTCTGTCTCCCCATTTGGCTGCCATGTTACATTGAAGTATGCAACCCTCACTATATGCTGAACACACCATGATGTGGTCTTGGACCCTTGGCTTCTGGAACCGGGACCCCAAATATCCTTTCCTTTAGAAAGTATCTTTTCCCGGGCATTGCTGAAAAAATGGATTATTATGCTATGTTATAATAACATAATCTTAACTAAAATAGAGTTTTCACAAATCCTAAATAGATTCTCTCTATTCCCTTTTACTTTATCTCCAGTATTATCTGTTTGTCTGTTAGCCACCCACCATTATCTATCTAATCTCTAGCTAATCTATCTTTACCATATCTACCACTGTCTTATCTCTATCATCTAATCTATCTATATCATATCTATTAATCAATCATCTACCTCTCCTCTTCCCTTTCCCTCTCTTTTCCCTCTTTTCTTTCCCTTCCTTTTCTCCTTCCCTCTCTCACGTCTCCTTTTATTCTTCCCTATCTCCGTCCCTCCTGCCCTCCCTTCCCGGTCCCCACCTCCATCTGTCTTTCTGTCTTTGTAAACATTTTCTACAGTTGTCACTATGGGATCAGGCTCTTGTCCTAGTAGGTTAGCATCAGCATCAACCAGACTTTAGTTCTTAGTTCTTGAAGCAGTTAAGGATTGGTTTATTTGATGCAACCCCACAAATCCTCTTTGGATTTCAACATTCTCCTGAGGGCAAAGTTCTCCACCCTGTGACCTTGAATAAAGAGTCACAAGGAATGATGAATCTTCACAAACATCCCTCAAATCAAATGATTGTTTCTCCTTGTGGGTTGGGATGGTCGAAGAGCTCTGGAGCCTCTGAAGTGAGAAATGATTATGGGCAGAGAAGTCAGGAGTGGCCAACTTGTAAGGGAAAGGGAAAGGAAAAGGGGGATGTCACAGACTCACACGTCATCCTGACGTGGCAAATGTGGAGCTGAAGCTGAGTGGGACCTGTCTGTGCTGAAGGCTTCCCACATGGGACTCAAACAATCCCTCCCATCCAGCCTCTGTTTTGCAAATACAAATGCCATCCCAATTCTACATGGCATTCTTCGCTGTTCAGGGGCCAAGCAGCGCGAACAGCCATGAGGCTTTGCTCAGCGTGGCCTTAATAGGCACAGGCGAGGAACTTCTGTTCTTTCAGTGCTCAGAGTAGCTCCCACTGTATCCGCCCTTGGCTTGTTCCCAAGTCAGGCTGGCTGTTCTTGCTGCTAACAGTAGGGGTCATTATTTCTCTTTCATAATTCTTTGGAGACGCAAACGGATCCCTCCATAGACTTCTGTCTATTTTCACCTTTTTCTTTTTCTTTTTCTTTTTTTTTTTTTTTTTGTTTATGGCATTAATCCTGAGGTTAGGGTCAGCCAGTGGTGAGCAATAATACATTTAACCTTTGCCTTTATGTACGGAGAGGTAATCCATCATTTGTAGTCTCTTTCTAAGAGTTGGGTGGCTCAGACAAGTATCAGATTTATGGGGACATGAGGGCCCATGTTTGTAGAGATGGGTTGGAGAGAGCAAAGCACAAATCTGAGACTGACTTACTTTATGAACTCTGCTATCCCTGTAATCTTTATTTAAGGGCAAAACAATTCTTACTTGAACTAATTTGTTATTTAATGGTTTACAACTGTAGTTGGGCCCTGGTGAGGGTCATTTTCTTTAGAAGGCACGTTAGTGTCAAGTTGGTAAATAAACTTGAGGCATTTCTGCAATGGGCATAAAATAAAGATGAAAATGTTGCATTTTAAACCAAATGGTAGCACGGAATGAGAGGTTCTGCCTGCTGCATGCTGTGTTGTTCCTTCCATTACAATTTAGTTGCTTGTTTGTATTACAAGACAATTATCCCATGTGTTGGAATGTGAACATAAAGAACTATTTTTTTCTTTGTGCAAAATAGAATAGTAGGACTATGGTTATTTAATGAATTCTTACTTATTCATCATATGTTCTTCTAGCTATGCTTTTCTTTCATTTGCTTGTTTCTTCCTTCTCTAGCTACTCTGTAATGTTTATGCTTCGTGTGTGTGTGTGTGTGTGTGTGTGTGTGTGCGTGCGCGCGTGCGCGCGCATGTACACACACGTGCCCAAGTGCATGTGATGGTACTGGTGCTTGAATTCAGGTCTTCATACGCTTGGTTGGCGTTTTCACTCAAGGTTGGTGGGCTACCATTTGAATCACACCAGAAGCTAGAAGTGGAGGCACTTTTGACTTTTTCCTGGCTAATAGGTGATAAGAATCTCACAGACTCATCTGCCTAAGTTGGCTTCAAACCTTGATTCTCAGATATCAGCCTCCTGAGTAGCTGGATTTAGCAGTGTGAACTACGATTGTAATTTCTAAAAAGTACCTATGACTAGATTAGTTAGGCAAGAGAGGGTTAGAAAGGGGTAGAACCAAGATTTGAACCCAGGCCTTGAAACTCAAAAGGACTCAAAAGACTCTTAGTCTTGCCATAACATAACTCTGAGCTCTGATTACTTGTGAGGATATCTTGTTCTGTTTTCCCTGTCCTTTCTTTTTTTTTCTTATGTGTATTTTCTCCTTTTCTAGTTCAAGGCTGTAGATGTATGCATTTTTTTTCAATTCCAGAATGTGTGTCTGGCCTTTAATTTGGCCTGAGACTTGAGGAACGTCCCTGGAGTAGTCTAGTTAGTAGCTTGCTCCTCATAAGAGGGAAACAATATGTGCTCGGTATATTTTTAATCTTCTAAATGGAAGCAGCAGCCAATTGAATTCTGCAGGGATTTAGCTTCTCTTGTCCACAGGGCTTTCTTTCTCATCCGTAAACAATAAAACTGGTTATTGAAAGAGAGCCTTGGTTCAGCAGGGTCTGGGGTAAGCAAGGAGCACAAGTAAGGATGTTTATCCCTGAAATGACTGGCCTGCATAGCGTGCTCACCAAATACTTAGGGGTCTGCAGTTGGCTTCTGTAGACCGAATGGCAGCATGGGGCTTTGTGCAGAGTTACCCAGCTCTCCCAGGTCATCCTGGTCTTTGGCCAGGATGATACATGCTCATTAATTCTTGCTTTTCTGCACAGTGGGAGGACCCCATCCTTCCATGGCTAATGCTTTCCTAATGTCAGAGCACAGCTGGCCTGGCAAGCCTCTCTCTGACGCTGGCTTTGGGCTCAGACATCTGGGCTGTACATCCAGTTGAACATTTTGATGGATGTAAGATGCATCTGTGTGGCTAGGTGATGGTGGCTCATGGCTGTAATCGCAGCTACTCAGAAGGCTGAGATCTGAGGATCAAAGTTCAAAGTCATCCCGGACAGGAAAGTTCATGGGACTCTTATGTCCAATTAAGCAGCAAAATGCCAGAAGTGTGACTCAAGTGGTGGCAGCTTCAAGTGAAAAAGCTAAGGAGTAGTGAGTGCACAGGTTGAGTTCAAGCCCCAGTACCAGAGTACCAGCACACACACACACACACACACACACACACACACACACACACGCCCCTGCACAACACTTTGGTAATGAAAGGGCATTACAAAGTCCTTGGATGTATGCCAAGTGCTTTCCTGTGCCTCCTAAAGTAGGCTTTGAGCATGGGGTAAGCTGAGCTCAGATGAGCTAGTGTATGTCCTTGGGTCAAAGATGACTGCCTGCCACAGGCTGAATAGCTCAGGCAAAGAAACTTCCCCCCCCTCCTCCTTCTCCTCCTCCTCCTCCTCCTCCATTCTTTGTTCTATTTGGGCATTCAACTGGTTGGATAAGACCCATCCATATTGTGGAAGACAATGTTCTTTACTCAGAATCCATTGAATTTAGCTGGACATGCTGGGCACATCTCTGTAACTCCATTTTACTGGTGAGGCAGAGGTAGGAGGTCATGAGGTTGAGGCCAGCTTTGGCAAAGATAGTATGGTTTTGGGGTGTGTGTGTGTGTGTGTGTGTGTGTGTGTGTGTGTGTGTGTGTGTGTGTGTTTTCCAGGGCTTGAACTGTGGCCTGGGGGTTGTCCCTGAGCTCTTCAGCTCAAGGCTAGTGCTCTGCCACTTGAGTCACAGTGCCACTTCCGGTTTTTCGGAAGTTAATTGGAGGTAAGAGACTCACGGCCATTTTTGTGCCCAGGCTAGCTTTGAACCATGATCCTCAGATCTCAGCCTCCTGAGTAGATAAGACACTGTATCTGTAACCAAGCAGTCACATTTCTGTCCTCAGTCTTTTTTATTAAAGAAGTTATTAACATTGATTTTTACATCATATTTCAAATGTCATGTTTAACATACAAGTATTCAAGAAGGGAATCTCTATATATAATCACTGGCACTTAGATTTTAGAATATAATTGAAATTAAGCTGAGGGTTTGTGTGTCATAGATACATATTAATCTATGTTATAAAACATTATGTCTATAGAGTATATTATAGCTCATCATAGCTCAGTCTATTTTTTTTTGCCAGCCCTGGGACTTGAACTCAGGGCCTGGGAAATGTCCCTGGGCTTTCTTAAAGCTAGTGTTTTACACTTGAGCCACAGCACCACATCCAGTTTTTTCCATATATTTTTTTATTGTAATTAATAGAAAGGTTACATTATATTCACCAGATAGAAGGCGCATAACTTCACATACATTGATACCCTTTCTCATGTCTTGGTCCTCATTTCCCTCTCCCTACCCCCACCCCTCATCTTGTGTTCCCCCCTTCCCTATCCTATTTCAAATAACCAAATATGCATATCTACAATATATCAGATAACAAGGTGAAATACTGTAACAATATGAGATAACCAAGGGAAAGCAAAAGAGATGAGAGATAACAAAGTACATTAAGGACAACAATCACTCATTATATGGTTTTCACATCCAGCTTTTTTTCTGTGTATGTGGTACTGAGGAATTGAACCCAGGGCTTCATGCATGCTAGGCAAGCATTCTACCACTAGGGTACAACTTCCAGTCCTTCAGTCTGTCTTAACAGCTAGACTGTGATTCTACAGAAGGGGGCTACTATCTTTGATTTCTTTCTACACAAGGATAAACATATACTGAAACAAATGAAATAATAAACAAGTAAAATAAACATAATTCCAAAGTGCATAATTCCCCTATCATATCTGTCTGAGACAGGTGTACTCATCTCTACTTCTACAGAGAAACTTAAGATTGTGAACCTGGCACACAGTGAGATGAAGGGAGTTATTTTCTTAGGAGAAGAACACAAAGGCACAATGCCTATGTGTATCTGATTGTATAAAATATTTATGGAAATGAAGTAAAGGATATGGAAACAAGAGGGAGCTTTTCTTTGTTGCTGTTTTCCTTTTTGTTTTGTATGTTCATTTATCTGTCTTTGGGAGGATAAGGGAGAGAACAGAAATGGAGGGACAAAGCATGAAAAATGCAGCAGTGGTACTCACTATACTACTTGTGGGTGGATGGGGGAAGGAAGGAAAAACTGGGAGAGAGTGAAAGAAGGGGTGACAGAGACCAAAAACAAATATACTTTTATCTGACTTAAATGTTACTCCTTTGAATATCAACTTTATAAGAACAATAACAAACATTTCTTTTAAAAGATTGTGAACCTAGTAAGTGGCTATCCCCTGTAGTCCTTAGTGGGTTTTACCTTTGACATTTGTGTTTGTCTGCTTGCCATTGCTGTGAGTTAACTCAATTTGAAGGAGGAAAGGTATATTTTGGCTTATGGTTCCAGAGGTAAGCTCTGTTGTTTGGGGGCCTATGATGAACTAGAATGTCATGGAATGGAACACATAGTAATGCAAAACTGCTCATCTCATGGTAGGAGGGAAGGAAGGAGGGAGCGAGGGAGGGAGGGAGGGAGGGAGGGAGGGAGGGAGGTAAGTGGGGAAGAGGAGGAAGAGGGAAGAGGGAGGGAAGGAGAGAGAGAGGGTATCTCTTGGTCACATCTCCTATGATCTAACTTTCTCCCCTAGACCCTATCGACTGAAGGTTCTACTACCTGTCAACAGTGCCATGGATTGGTAGCCTTGCCTTTATTATGTGGCTTTGGGGGACATTCAAGATCCAGCCTACAGTAGCACTATATCACAATGGTTATTTTATTTGATAAAATACTTTGGGCTATTCTTAACCAATATCTTAGAGACAGTTATTAAAAGTCTAGCCCCTCTTCAAATATTTTACTGGAGTCTATAATTTGTAAATTAGCTATTTATCTATCACTTAGCTGCTGAGTGCCTATTCTTTTCTGGAGATGGGTATTTGATGTGTTTCTCTTTCCATGTATTCCTTCACCTTGCCCACCAGCGAATATTTACTGCACTTCTCAACCCCTCCAGAGCTGAGCCACAGTGATGGCTGAGACCCGGCTCTGCTCTCCAGAAGCTCACAGTCAAGAGGAAAGCAGGCATCTTATCTGCTTGCCGCAGGGCTGTATTACACCATCTGTCTCAGAGACAGGGGAGCTAGCACCATGATGCCTCCCGTCCCAGCAGAGACTTTGGTACCAAGCAGGATAAACCTGTGGGAGTCTCAGTCCTTTCTCAGTCAGGAGGAAGAGAATAAGGTGTAGAATATCCCCCCCCCATGTGTGTGTGTGTGTGTGTGTGTGTGTGTGTGTGTGTGTGTGTGCGTGTGTGTATGGTGCATGCACCAGTACTAGGGCTTGAACTCAAGGAGTTGGTAGTGTCTCTTGGCATTTTTTGCTCAATGTTGGGGGTCCAGCTTGGCCACAGTTCCATCTTTTGGTTTTGGTGGTTAATTGGAGATAAGAATCTCATAGACTTCCCTGCCCTGGCTGGCTTTGATTCATGACCCTCAGATCTCAGCCTTCTGAGTAGCTAAGATGATAGGCATGAATCACCTGCAACTAGCCTCTTTGTCTTTTTTTTTGTCAGTCCTGTGGCTTGAACTCTGGACCTGGGCGTTGTCCCTGAGCTCTTCAGTTCAAGGCTACTGCCCTACCCCTTGAACCATAGCACTATTTCTGGTTTTCTAGTGGTTAATTGGAGATAAGAGTCTCATGGACTTTAGTGCCCAGGCTGGCTTTGAACCTTGATTTTCAGATCTCAGCCTCTTGAGTAGCTAGGATTAGACTGCACCCAGCCTCCCCTTTGTCTTGTATTCAAGGATGAGAAAGAGACACACATTGCCCAGAGGCAGTATTGCTCTTGGACAGCTTGGTGTCTTGCTCATTTCTTTTGATCATGCCCTCATTACCAATTACTCTATCAATGTTTATCAGCAAGGGTTCAGAATCATCCAGTCATAGCAGGTCCTCTGGCACTTCCCTTGACTTCCATCTTTCTTCCCTTCCCAGCTATTAGCACCAAAGCCACATGGGTCTTAATTACTTATCAGGTCTCTTTTGTAGTGTTTTTCCTGGACAGCTCTGCTGAACATCCTGCTAGGTGGAAAAATAGCTTTTGTCAGCCTGAAGGTCCTCAGCACACATAACTCCTTAGACGTGGGACAATCTTGTTTTTACATCACTCCTCCTCAGCCTTCTATGTCCTCACATGCCACTTCTTTGGAAAGACCATTCTTCCTCTCCCAATCTGAAGTAGCTCCTTTCCCATCTGCTTTTCACAGTTCCAAGTTATCTGCTTTATTTAATTATCGACTTGCTTACTTACTAGACTGCAAATCCATTGATCAGTGATGTTTGTCTGTCTCTACAAATGTGCCCAGCACAGTGTAGTGTATATACTAAATTATCCTTCAATAGGAACTGAATGGGTGGGCATGGTGGCTCATGCTTGTAATCCTAGCTACTCAGGAGGCTGAGATCAGATGATGATTGCATTTCAAAGACAGCCTAGGCAAAAAAGTACCTGAGACGCTTATCTCCAATTAACCACTAGAAAATGGGAAATGGGGCTATGGCTCAAGGGGTAGAGGTGTAACTTTGAGCTGAAGAGCTCAGGGACAACTCCCAGGCCCAGGGGTAGGGCAGTAGCCTTGAGCTGAAGAGCTCAGGGGCAGTGCCCAGAAACTAATCATCTCCTCCTTCTACCTCTAACTCTCATCCTGTTGGAACAACCTTATTGACAGGTAGCTTATTACCAGCCCTCCCCACTCCACCCCAAATCAGGGATTCTGCCTCAGAACTGGCAGCATGTCCCAGAAACTAAAACCTTTTGTTGAAGCTGTTCAATCTTGTTGAGCTGTGTACTCTGAGCCTCTTCTGCACTTCCTTACAGGCAGACTGATATTGTCTCTTAGCCATGTTCTCAGTGTGAGCTCCCCAAAGTCTTGATACCCTCTTAGACATCCTCAACAGCCTGGTGCTCAGGAAACATCTGTGGATGGTCCCAGGAGATTGTCTGAAAACTTTACAACTACCTACATTAGCTATAGTCAAGCAGCTCTCTGATTTCTGCACATACATGTTCATACATGTTATAGATATTATGTAGACTTTGTTGATGTTTGGGGATTTAAAAAGGTGGCTTTACCTTTTTCTCTCCTTTTGCTATGGCAGGCACTTAGGAGTTTTAGAATGTTGCATTGCAGCTAAGGCTGGCTAAGACCACAAACTTCCAAGCAAACTTTAACTAGTGAATGCTCTTAGTACAAGAAAAACAAGGCAAAGGAGAGAGAAAATACAAAGACCCCCAAATCTTTATATGGTAAATACATATACAAGAGTTTAGGATACAAGAGGCAAATTGATATTCTTCCCAGACAAAGTAATCTTGGTAAATCTCCACTGTTGAGTGACTTTTGCAAGATAATAGTCCAGAAAGAGAGAAGTAAAACCGAAAAGGTGATGCCCATATCAATAATAAATCAGGTAGGCTTATTAGAATCAGAGAAAAATAAAAATCGGCTCCTGAGTAGAGCCATCTTCAAGTTTCTTGGTTTGATTCACCAAAAGATGTCACTGGATTTGAGTCACTAGGTCCAGGGGCTAGAAATTCTAATCTCAGAAAAATAATTTAAAGATAGACATAGAGGAGACTTCAACAGGAAGAAGTTTGTTATTGCACAGGGGCTGAAAGCAAAGCAAAAGTGCATCTCATGACTGGAGAGTGGGCAGGCTCAAGAGGGAATATTGCTCTGGATCTCCCAAGACCTCAAGTTTTCCTGGGGTCTGTGGACTTGGGAGTAGTCATTCCTAGAAAACTGGGTAATGTGTCATTAACTTCTGGAGAGGTGGTCACATAAAACCAAGTCTTTGCACATATTTGGCCTTGGATGGTCAGACTGGGGCTGTCATGTGTGAGGGCTGTGGGTCAGCCAGACCTTCTTGAGTGTCGTGAATTACTGTTAGCAGCAGTCCAGGATGGGTTGTCCATTACCACTCATCCATCATTCTCATCCACCAGGTTTCCTAACTCCCTGCCAGTAGTGTTGGGATTATAGAAATCACCATCAGGCTTGGCCTGCAATAGTTTTTAATTAATTAATTTTTAACATTTTAATGAGAGCAGAATATGATGCCCAATGTAGGATTTACTGGGCTTTACTGCCCAGTTCCAACTAGGCAGACAAATCAAGCTATTCTGGAACCCTCATCACTAATCTCTGTGTGTGTGTGTGTGTGTGTGTGTGTGTGTGTGTGTGTATGTATTGGTCCTGGGGCTTGATCTCAGGGCCTGGGCACTGTCCCTGAGATTTTCTTCTTCTTTTTTTTTTGTTAAGGCCAGTGTTCTACCACTTGAGCCACAACTCCCTTTCTGGCTTCTGTTGGGCAGTTAGTTGGAGGTAAGAGTATCACCAGACTTTCTTGCCTGAGATGGCTTGGAACTGTGATTCTTGGATCTCAGCCCCCTGAGAAGTTAGGACATGAGCCTCTGGTGCCCAGCTGGCCCACTAGTTTTTAATACTGAGGCTGTCATCTTGGTTGCCAAAATGAAAGAAGCAAGGGCTGCAGCAGTGGGTAGATTTGAGGCTTTCAGCACAGACAACTACATAGGTTTGGAGGGTGAGCTGGTATCTTGATATCAGGGAATCCCCAGCATCCATTGGTTTATGCTGCTATGGCAAAATACCGCAGATTAGATAATTTGTTAGGAACAGAGATTTCTTTCATACAGTCTGGAGGCTGGAAAGTCCGAGATCACAGGGATGGCGGGACCATTGTCTGATGGGGGTTCAGTCTCTGCTTCTAAAATGAAGCCTCGCCTGCTGAATTATGGAGGGGAGGTATGAGGTGTCCTCGGTTGGCAGAGGTGGGAGAGTGAAAATGGATCAGGTCCATTTATGAAGCCTTTTTATGGACATTGAATCCCATTCTTAGGGTTGGAGCCTCATGGCTCCATCGCCTCATGAAGATTTCCCTCTCTACCAGGGCTGCTACATTGGGATTAAGTGGAGAAGGGCACTTGGATAAAACTTATAAACCACAGCACCTAGGTGAGCTGGGCATGTGGTATAAAGGCGGCCTTCTGGGAAAACAATAGGGGGTGATTGGTTAGAAAACAGAATAGTGATCAAAGAGGGAGCCAATAAAATAGCAATAATCGCAAGTGACAACTAAGCTTTGATGATTAAGAATGCTTTTAAAAAATTAAAAGAATACCTGTAACAATGGTAGTATTCTACTTTACAAACATTATTTTTCTTAATGTCTTTACTAAACTATGCTTTAGACATCACCTACCTATACCTATTTTACATGCAAGAAAATTGAAGTAAATTATTGTTCAATAACTTTCCAGTGACTGCGTTAACAACTGTATACTGCTAGATTCCAGTGGCTCACACCTATACCTTTCAGCTACTCAGGAGACAAATCTGAGGATTATGGTTTGAAGCTAGCATGGGCATAAAAATCCATGAGACTCTTATCCCCAACTAATCAGCAAGAGGCCAGAAGTGGAGATGTGGCTTAATGATCACGAGCTAAGGGGCAGTACCCATGCCTTGAGTTCAAGCTCCAGTACCAACACACACCCACATCCCCCCCCACACACATACCAGTGTCTAGCAATCAGTAGTGACTTTTGACAATGTCTGGAGATGTTTGTTTTTGGTGACCACACGGAAGCAGAAGAGTTCTACTGGTGCTAAGTAGGGCAGGACAAGAAGGCACCTAACATTGAATAAGGCATAAAGACAGCTCTCTCCCTACCAAAGAATTATCCAGCTCAAAATGTCTATAGCGCCAGGTTAGAAACCCTACTCTAGCCAAGACGCTCAATTCAATTTAATTGAATTCTTACAACCTTGAAGAGGAAATTAAGGCTTGCAGGGATGAAGTCACCGCTCAAGGTCACACAACTAGTGAGTGGCAGGGCGGGGGGCTGAAGCTCTGTATCTCTAATTTGCTAGCTCCAAAGGAGCTGATAACCAATTTTAAGGATGGAGAGAAGACTGGCCTGGATCATCAGATACTGAAACATTGCTACGAACATGTGGGTGCAAAGGAGGGTGCTCTCGGCTTTGAGGGCAAATCTTGGGAGCGTTATGATGGGTGTGGGGAATTGTGCTCTTGGTTGACACCAGGGGAGGGAACATGAGAATTAGACACCCTACTGTGGGAGGAAGTCATCACAAGGAGTTGAAAAGGATGCAAGTTGCAAATGTACTCATCCTAGCAGTGTTCATCCAACCTCAACTCTGAGCTTGCTGCTATGGTATAATGACTAGGGTATTTCTTGCCTCTGTGTACACACAAGTACATTCACACACACACACACACACACACACACACACACACACACACACATCCAAAATGGGCAAAGATGAAAAATAGTTCACCTAACAATTTTTTTGCATAACCATGGATTGGGCACAGCACCTTGAAGAAAATGAATAAGAGCTGGGTTCTGATGGTTCATATCTATAATCCAAGCTACTCAGGAGACTGAGAGCTGAGGATCATGTTTCAAAGTCAGCCTAAGCAGGGAAGATTGTGAGACTCTTTTCTCGAATTAATCACCAAAGGGGCATAGCTAAGCTGGGTTCCAGTGGCTCATGCCTATAATCCTAGCTACTCAGGAGACTGAGATCTGAGGATCATAGTTCAAAGCCAGCCCACACATGAAATTCCATGAGACTCTTAGGTCCAATTAATCACCAGAAAACCAGAAGTGGCACTGTGGCTCAAGTAGTAGAGCACTAGCCTTGAACTGAAGCACCCAGGATAAGAGTTCAAGCCCCACAACTGACAAAAAACATAAAACACCCCCCCACACACAAAAAAGGACATAGCTAGCAAGTTTCAAATACAGTGGGAGAAGATCTTCACTGGCCATACAACAGACAAGGGCCTCATACCTAAAATATACCTACAGCTCAAAAAATTAAATCCTTCCAAAAACAAGTCCTCAAAGAAACAACCATCCCATTAAAAAGTAGATCAAAGATTTGAAGATAGACTTCTCCAAAGAGTAAATAAGAATGGGTTGGGAGTTTGGCCTAGTAGTAGAGTGCTTTCCTAGCATGCATGAAGACTCGGGGTTCAATTTCTCAGTATCACATACATAGAAAAAAGCCAGAAGTAGAGCTGTGGCTCAAGTGGTAAAAAGCTAGCTTTGAGGAAAAAGTCCAAGGACAGTGTTCAGGCCCTCAGTTCAAGGCCCAGGACTGGCAAAAAACAAAAAAGAATGGCCAATAGACACATGAAGAAATGCTTGACATCTCTGGCCATAAAAGAAATGCAAATCAAAACAACTTTGAGGTTCTACCTCACTCCAGTTAGAATGGCCATGATCAAGAAATCTAATAACAACTGATGCTGGAGTGGATGTGGCCAGGAGGGATCACTACTACACTGTTGGTGGGAGTGCAAACTTGTTCAACCACTATGGAAAGCAGTATTGCAGTTCCTTAAAAGACTAAATATAGAGCTCCCTTATGACCCAGCAATCCCACTCCTGGGTATTTACCCAATTGTCCAGAAATAAGGACATACTAAAGCTACTAGCACAATGATGTTCATTGCAGCATTATTTACCATAGCAAAGATATGAAACCAACCCAGATGCCCCTCAGCAGATGACTGGATCAAGAAGATGTGGTACTTATACATAATGGAATTCTATACTGCCATCAGAAAGAATGACATTGCCCTATTCATAAGGAAATGGGAAGACTTAGAAAAATATTAAGTGAAGTAAGCCAGACTCAAAGAAACACAGACTCCAAGGTTTCCCTCATTTGTAATAATTAGTACAAGATTCTCTTAGCAGATGACCAAAATAGCTCAAAAGCTATGTGCATATTTCTTCTCTCTCTCTCTCTCTCTCTCTCTCTCTCTCTCTCTCTCTCTCTCTCTCTCTCTCTCTCTCTCATGTTGTTACTCTATCTGACTTCGGTACCTGGTATAGTGTATTTATGTGTATTTATTTGAAATAGGAAAGGGAAGGGGAAAAACCAAGATGATTGGGAGGGGTTAGGGGAGGGATACTGGTAGAAAATATGAGAAGGGGTATCAATGTTCAAGAAGTAATGTACCCACTACCTGATGAATATAACTGTAACCCCTCTATACATCACCCAGACAATAAAGTACAATACTAATAAAATTGTTTTAAAAAGCTTGGAGGAAAGTTGTGGCTGAAATGAAGATAGTCCATGGCAGAGAAGACTGTTGGCCTCAAGGCAACTAAGAAGCAAAGAAAAAGCTCAATGTTATAACAAAACTCCTTCTCCAAACCCATTAACTCTGAGTCTGTTAACAAATTAATTCATTCCAGGCCAGATGAGGATCCAGAAACCTGCTGCTGCTCTGGCCACCGAGTCTTAAGAGCTCTAGGGGGATATTTCAGATCCAAACCCTAATAAGAGTCAAGGAAGGTTTTCCCTGGGGCAGGACCACCATGGGAAGAACAGGAAGGGGAAAACAACGTCACAGACATCAATCATGTCATAGAAATAAATTCAATGTGTTCTAGTCACAGGCAGAAGGGAAATACCCAGAGTGACTCAGTACCTGTCTTTGATGAAGGGAAGGAGCTTGCACTAACTGCATATAGATGGATTCAAGGTGCCCCTCCTTGCTAAAGTCTTGCTGTGAAAACCTGGTGGGCAGAACCAGCAGTGAGCTTAGTGATGTCATTTATGGACATCCTCGATTGTGCACTTCAGCATGTCCTCACCCACTGGTCGTGATGTGTGGGTGGTAGCTGCCTGGGGAATCACATAGCGGGTGGTCAGAGTGTTGAAGCCTTAGAGGTGGGTGTTCCCCTTACATTGCTGCCATCTGTCCAGGTGGGAACCAGGGCTTCCTGTATCCTTCTGGGAGCATTTTCTAGACCCAGATGGGTCTCTACCAGAGCTCTGGGAAGTTGTATCCCCAGGATGATGCTATGTTGAAGGATGACACAGGATAGATGAAGTTTACAGAGCCCTTGCTGGGAAAAGACAGAGACTCCTCAGTAGAAATGATCTCTAGTTGTCCAATGAGGTTTATTTTATTTTATTTTTTTGTGCTGGTGTTGGGACTTGAATTCAGGGTTTGCACTCTTGTTGTTCTTTTCCTTTTTCCTCATGCCTAAGGCTTCACCATTTGAGCACCTCCACTTTTTGCTGATAAATTAGGGAAAACAGCCTCATTAATTTGTCTGCCCAGGCTGGATCTGAATCTCAGTCCTCAGATCTCAACTCCCTGAGCAGCTAGTTCTGTAGGTGTGAGCCATTGGTGCTTGGTTTCATGGACAGTTTAATATACCAGTCACTGGCTTTCCCCTGTTCTCTCTTCTGCTTCCTTACTCCCTCATCATGCTTCTTTACCATACCATTTACTTATGCTTCAATCCTTGTGTGCCTGGAGGAGGCTCCAATGGAGAA
Source organism: Megascapheus bottae (assembly GCF_031878675.1). NCBI lineage: Eukaryota > Metazoa > Chordata > Mammalia > Rodentia > Geomyidae > Megascapheus > Megascapheus bottae. The sequence goes on along the minus strand of NC_143532.1, from coordinate 26,216,837 downwards.
GAAAGCTGTGTGAGGAGGAGCAGAGAGTTTCCGGTAGCAGTGGAGGCTAGAATATTGGCTAGGACCTGGTTAGGTGAGGGTCTGTAGACCAGGACAAGGAGCTTGGGTTTTATTTGAAATGTGTAGAAAGCTCCTGTGGTTAGGTTTTAAGCAGGGAAAAGGTATCCTGTGACTCATTTGATCCCTTACCAAGTTTCTCTGGTTTCAGTTAGTGAAATGGATGAGATGGACAGATGTAGGAGAAAAGACTGCCTGGGAAGGGCTTTGTAGCAGTGCAGGGAGAGCTGATGGCAGCTGGCAGTGGCACCTTCGTGATGTCCATGAAGGGTAAATCTGTGGAACAGGATGTCCTAGCTGAGGACTGTGAGAGCAAGGAAGGACGAGTCACAGATGAAGCCTTGAATTCTTGATTCCTAGTGTGGATCGGTGGGGCAAGGAGGGGAGGAGGGGCTGAGAATCGTCTATGAAAGATGTTCAGGTGTGAAGGGTCCTCTGTCCTGATAGCCCCGCACTGGAAAAGTTATCTATTCAGGCCCCGCTGCATGCAGTGAAAAAACTTGAGTTCTGTGTGTCTGTGAAGAGTCTCGGAGAGGTTTAAACCACTGGACAGCCCAAGGAGAGGCTGTTCCATTTACTTCACTGAACAGAGGGGCATTAAACTTAACAGGCTAACAAACGAACTGTTAGATCAGCCCAACGACCGCAACAGTTGCTGACGAGTTCTCACGATGAGGATGCCCTCCAAGTGAAGCATGGGCACAATGGACTTGTGAACCTTGCTGTAGTAAGCATATAGAACGTATCCTCCTTTTCTTTGACCACTTTATAGTGATCCAGCCTGCAACCAGCTCATTGTCGATGCACATTAGAGTATTTTTTCCTCAATATTTTGCTCTTTGAATCATGAGGTGGTAAATTATATCATGCATGAGCCATTTTGCATTTTTAAAGGTTGCATGGTATTCCTTTTAAGTGACTGCACTTTTATCTGCTAAAGCAATCTGTGATGGCTCACTGAATTGTTTGGGGGGCTTTCTTTGCGATAATACTGCTGCTGTAAACCAATGTGCTCATTTTTTTTAAAGCATTTTTTTCTTGTGATGCTTAGTATTGAGCCTCGGACCTTAGAACTCCCTAGCCCATCTGTCCTCATTTTGATCCTTCTCTCAGGGAAATGTAATAAGTACTTCTCTTTTCTGAGACAGGGTCTTGTGTTGAGAAGTCATGAGCTTCCTGTCTTAGCCTTCCGAGTGCTGGTATTACAGGTATATACTACCATGCCTGCTTGGTATGAACATTTCTAAGAATTTTACATGCTATACATCTGCCTCCCATTAACATTGTCTATGGGCAGAGAAAAGCTGTGTGCACTTATCAGTGGCTGTCTCCAAGGAGGTCTTTTGTCTGACATTCCTGAGAAAATACTCGGGAGGAGGCAGCAGGGGTAGAAGTGAGGATATTTAAGTCAGAGGGGAAACACTCAACAAGAGGAAGACTTTAAGCTTACATGAATCACTTGGACTGAGACTGGGGCTGAATCCCAGGGTTCCTCAGTCACCGTCCTGACAGCATAGGTCAGAGGCTAGAGGAATGGCCTCCGAGCTGGCTTTGTTGAACTATAATCCCCAGAACTCAGACTCCTGAGTAGCTAGGATTACAGGCATGAGCCACTGTGCCCACTACACACACACACACACACACACACACACACACACACACACACACACACATATATTTTTGTGCCAGTCCTGGGCCTTGAACTCAGGGCCTGCACATTTTTGCTTAAAGCTAATGCTCTATCACTTAAGCCACAGCTCCACTTTAAGCTTTTTGGTGGTTAATTGGAAATAAGAGTCTCACAGAGGTTCCTGTGTGGGCTGGCTTTAAACTGAGAGCCTCATATCTCAGCCTCCCAAGCAGCTAGGATTGTAGGCGTGTGCCACTGGTGCTTGCTGGAATGCATTTTGTGTTCTTTTATTGGATGTGTCTATTATCACTAGCATTATCAATTTATTCCTGGTCTTTCTGACTTGATCCAAGTGAGGACGAGCCATAAGGGGGACATATTTTTAGGTTTTAAGGCTGATGACTATAAATGTGGGTATAGGGAATCTCCTGATCCTTGGCAGAGTTTACATACTCATTCTGCTATAGTTTTTGCCACTAAGCTTTGGGCCTAGAGACAAAGACGTGCAGGGAAATTCTGATGTACCCACTTCACCTTTGCCTGTTTTCTCAAAGTTCAGAGTCCTCTGATTGCCTGGAGGTTATAGGAATTTGTGAAATCTGGTGATGTTCTGGTAGTGCAGGGCTCATACTGCTGCCGTGACCTACTTCACAAGTTGCTTGTTCATCAGCAAATATCTTAGGGTCTACTTTAAGGTGTATGGTGGGAAAGATTAGTCATTTATTGCAACATAATTAACAACCCCTAATGTCTCAGTGTTGTGAGGAATAAAATGTTTATTTTGATCTTGCCTCTGTGATTTGCCTAGAAGTTTGGCTCAATGGCACAGTTCTAAGTGGTAGATGAAGTCTGGTTACCACCCATACAATTCTCATCTTTCTGGAGCCAGTGAACCAGCTGGGTGGATTCTTCAAATTTATAATTGGCAGTTCATCACTTCTATCCACATTCCACTGGCCAAAGAAAGTCATATTTCTGAGTCCAAAGCCAGGAGGGGAAGACCACAAAATCTCATGGCAATGACTGGAGACACAGGAATTGAAAAGAATTGGGGCCAGTATTTTAGTCTATCATAAGACAGAAGAGACATCATTAACCCAATAGTTCCACAAGTGTGTAATTATAAACCCTGCCATGGAGAGTGGAATTCCTCAGAATGGTAGAGACTTGAGTCTGGAGATCTGGTAAGTTTTCTTGAGAAGGTTGTATTTAGATAAACACAAATTGTTTTGAAGAATGTGATTTGAAGAATAGCAGGGCAGGGAAAGACACAGGAAAAGGAAGTTCATATGCAAAATGTTTATGTCAGGAGGAAGCAGTGTGACTATGAGGGAGAGAGTCTGAGGTGAAGCTAGAGAATTGGTAAAGGGGCCAGGGGATTCTGCCAAGAATTTGGGTCTTGGCCCTAAGGGCAGTTTATGTTTTTGAGAACGAGGAGTGTTAGCTAGAAATATCCTGCACAATCCTGTTAATCTGTCAGGATGTGCTGGGGATTGTCTGGGGTTGTGGACTGAATGTTTTTCCCCTTGTACCCCCTTTCCCTTCCCTGCAATGGTGTCAGGAAGAGGGGAATTTAAGAGGCAACTGGGTCACCAAAGTAGAGACCACAGGAATGGTTCTAGTGCCCTTAATGCAGCAGCCCCAGGAAAAACCAACCTTGTTCTCTTCTGGCCTTGCAAGACTACAGTGGAAAGTTGGCAGTCTACAACCTGGAAATGCTGGCATTTTGATTTTGAACTATGAGGCTTCATAACTGGAAGAAGTACATTTATGTTATTTTTGAATCAACCTGGCCTTTGGTTTTTTGTTATATAGCAACTGAACTAATGAAGATAATTGGTCATCTGGTGGCTTCCTCTCTGACTCTCTGTTCTGAGTATGATGGTGTTATAGGAACATGCTGGCTTATAATTTCAGTGGCTTGTCTCCATTAGGGCTATGGACCTTTGGGAGACTATTCTGTTTCTCTCTGTTTCACCTGTGCTTGGGATAGACCTTTGGTGAGGTCATGGATGCAGCTCTATTTTACTGAATGGAAACATCATCACATCATATCTATTCATGCTTTCCTTTCACATCTCCTGGGTGAGGAACAATCTCAGTTACATAACAGGTGACACAGAGGTGGCAGACTAACCTTTCTGGCGAGAAAGAGGAAAAACTGGTTACAGTAGGGCTGGTATAAACTCACAGGAGCTGTGGGGTGAGGCATTCTATACTGGTAGCAACCTCTATTAAGCTCCAGTCTGCTATGTTCACGCAGGAACATGATGATCACTAATTTACTACATCTGAGTATGCTTAAAAGAAGTTGAGAATCCAGATTTTATTTGGTGAAATGGAAAATTTAAAACCAGGCAATTTAATGAAAATACTGTGAAAAATCAAATAGGACATAGTTGGTGGTCTTTAAGGCCTGGGGTGTATTACATGCCTTGGAGCTCAACAAAATTAGATCAGAACCCTAGCTCCATTCCTTCCATGCTTTATTACATCAGGAAGATAATCTGAGCTCCCTGGTTCCACTTTCTTTGTTATAAGATGGAGAATGTACCACAGGAATTGCAGAGGACATATTTAATGTCCTACACAGTGGGATACACAGTAGGCATTCAATAATCCATAGACATAATCACTTGTGTGTTTGTTTATTGCCACCCCTGATCAGACAGCTGGGGGTGTGGCTTGGTGCTTAGGGATGTGAATGTGGGAAAGAACAAATAGAATTTTGGCCAAAATGGCTTGAAACCCTCTAAGGTTTTGATGTTAAGAATGAATAAAAACTGTAAGAGTCATCTTTGAGACCAAAAGAAAGTAACATGAGAGAGATCCTTGAGCAGGTAAATAGAGTACCTACTTATCCACAAGATCCAAGCAGCTAAACACTTGGGTCAGCTTTGGTTATTTTCTTTTCAGCTTTGGTTATTTTCTTCCCTTCCTTTCCCTTCCCTTCCCTTCCCTTCCCTTCCATTTCCTTCCTTCCTTCCTTCCTTCCTTCCTTCCTTCCTTCCTTCCTTCCTTCCTTCCTTCCTTCCCTTCCCTTCCTCCCTCTCTCCCTCCCTCCCTCTTACCTTCCTTCCTTTCCTTCCATCCCTCCCTCCATCCCTCCCTTTCTCTTTCCCCCCTACCCTCTCTTCCTTCCTACCCTTTCTCTTTCCCTCTTCCCTTTCCTCCTTTCCCTCACTCCCTTCCTTCCTTCTCTCCTCCACTCCTTCCCTCCCTCTCTTCCTCCCTACCCTCTTTGGTGGGTGGACATTTTATGTAAAGTGCTAGGCTACCAACAGTATTGCTATAAAGACCTTGGGTTCTTTTCTTCTTCTTTTTTTTTTTTTGGTCAGTTGTGGGACTTGAACTCTGGGCTTGGGTGCTGTCCCTGAGCTCTTCAGCTCAAGGCTAGCACTCTATCACTTGGGCCACATACATAGCTTCTGTCCTTTGCACATGTGCAATCTCAGAGAGAAAAATCTGCTCTTTCTGTCTCTTTAAAAAGCAAACCATTTCTTTTTAATATTCAAACTAGATGAACATGATAGGACAGACGATTATTAAAGCCATCTAACTCACAGTCTAATTAGCTGCACCTTAGAAGCCTTTTAAGGTCTAGAAAGTCATCTAATGCAAGAAGACAGATGTTCTGAAGGTGAGGGAGGAGCCGGTGTCCATGCTGCAGGAGGGAGGAGAGACTGTGCAGACCACCATAATCACCTCAATCACCTCTACTCATTCCTCCAGCCAGAAAATGAAAAATGTAATCACACCACTCTCCACAAACAACAACCTGGGTGGCTGTCGCCCTGTAGCTTGGCATAGAGGAAACTCCTAGGGGTTTCCAAAGAAAGGAAGATTGGTTTTCTTTAGAGTTACAGCAGGCCCCAGGTAGCCAGTCTCTTCTGACCACCATAATAGGCCAGAGAGGAAAAAATCAGACTAACAGACTAAAAATAGTCTGGGCTTGTGTTCGGGCGGCCTTTCACATTCAGAGGGAGCCAGCGGTGTTTGGTTCCAGAGGATGGGACAGAGGGCGATGGTCAATAAAGTATTCACTGCATTACTGCTCTGCTTCCAAGACCAGCAGGAAATAAATTCTGCCCTTGTGGTCTTCATCCCCATATCATTCATGCCCATTCACTCACTCATTCATTCAGCAAATGCTGATTGAGCCTCTCCTATGAATTAGACATTTTGATTTGAGAATGGAATATAGGAATGAACAAGTCAAATGAGTTTCTGCTGCCACAGAGGCTCTGTTCTGGAGCCAGAGTTTTGTTATTATTATTATTTTTTTTTTGCCAGACCTGGGCTTGAGCTCAGGGCCTGAGCACTGTCCTTGGACTTTCTCAAGGCTAGAGCTCTACCACTTGAGCCTCAGCACCATTTCCGGTTTTTTTCTATGTATATGGTACCAAGGAATAGAATCCCGGTCTTCGTGCATGCTAGGCAAGCCCTCTACCACTAGGCCAGACTCCCAGCTCCATATTATTTTTATTTACTACATGTGAAACTTAAACCAACACAGAAAGCAAGAAGCACAGGTTAGGTGCCACTGGCTCACACCTGTAATTCTAACTACTCAGGTGTCTCAGATCTAACAATGGTGGCTTGAAGCCAAACCCCTGCAGGAAAGTCTGCAAGACTCTTATCGCCAATTAATTACCAAAAAGCTGGAAGTGCTAGAGTGCTAGCTTTGGGCTCAAAGCTCAGGAACAGATCTCAGGCCTTGAGTTCAAACCCCAGGACTAGCAAGAAGAGAGAGAGAGGGGGAGGGAGTGGGGAGGGAGAAACATGCAATGTAGGGGGAAAGGGTGGTGTTATGTGATTATAAGAATGTAGTTCAATTCACATTGAGTGATCCTCATCTCTCCTTGCAGGGCTGAGGTATTCAGGGAGCAACACTGAGCTCTGTGGGCTTAGTTCCCAAGGTAGCAGTCACACTGGCTCTGCCATCCAGTGCCTTCAGGCTTCTGGTGGGAGGAAGAGGCACAATATTGGACAGGAGGGAAGGAGAGCATATTGTCACTCAAATGAGTCATGGTGGCATTTTGGGTCTAACTTTCATAAATGCAGCAGTCTTGGCTGAGAAGCAAATGGTGATGGTGAGTTAGATGCCTCAGACCTATAGGGAAGCCATGAGGATCATGAAGGAATTGAGAACAAGTCTTAGAGAAGAGTGACTCCTTACCGATCCAGTCAGGCACTCAGCTCTATGAATCTTCGTGTGAGTTTGCCTACAAGCCCAGCAGAATCTCAAGGGAGAACATAGATTTGAGTAGTGCAGAGGGATGTAGCAGGCAGTTTGATGGCCCAAGAGAGTAGTCTGTTAGGACGCAAGCCTCCACCTTCCCAGGGACCTTGAGCACTGGGGGTTAAAAGTTCTCAGTTGGATCATACCAGTGTAAGAGACCTGGCTTGCCCAAGGATTCCTTCCAATGACTGGTAGATACAGAAGTACAAGGCCCCATTCCATGATTTCATAGTGTGACCACTCCAGAGGGCCACACCAAACTTGGATCCACAATGGGGATGATTTTGTTGTGGAGGCATCTCAGCTGAATTCGATGCTCTGATTGGACCCATTTTCCTTTACTCTAACATGAGATCCAGAGAATATCCTGTAAACTGCCTGCTATTTGTCTAGTCCTAGAACCCAATGGTTATGGTTTGAGTATGCTCCCCAAACTCCTGCATTGGAAATTTTCTGCCCACAGCAATGGTCCTGGAAGTGAGAGTTTTGAGAGGTGAGGTCATAAGGGTTTTGCCTTCACTCATGGATTAATGTCAGAACTGGGTTGGTTGTATATGGGTTGGCCCTCTCTCTCTCTCTCTCTCTCTCTCTCTCTCTCTCTCTCTCTCTCTCTCTCTCTCTCTCTCTCTCTCTCTGTCCCTGTCTCTCTCTCTCTCCCTTCTATACCTCCTATGTGATGCCTTCTAGCATGTTGTCACACAGCAAGAAGATTCTCACCAGATGATGGCCCTTAATCTTGGGTTTCCTGGTTCCTAGATTTCTGTCCATTATAAAGTCCTCATTCTATGATATTCTGTTATAGTAGCCCCAAATGGACCAAGACCACAATCTGAGATAATGAGTGGCTGAGAGAAAATGGTTTCATCTAGAGTCACTAGAAGTGCTCTGCAGGGTGACATGTGGGTTGAGTCTTGATGAAATTCATCTTTGAGAACATCTGCAAGGCAAGTGTCTCAGGAGCACCAGTTGGAGAATATATGTGGTAAGGTGGGAATTCCTTCTTTACATGAGTAGAAAGTAGCCCATGGGTCACAAGGGGGCAGGGCTAGGTCTGGCAAGGCGTTACAGGATCCAGTGAAGAGTCTGGATTTTATTTTATTTTATTTTTTTATTGTAATTAATAGAAGGATTACATTATATTTGCCAGATAGAAGATACATTAATTCACATACATTGATAGCCTTTCTCATGTCTTGGGAGTCTGGATTTTATTTTAAGGATGATAAATTATGGGAGGAGGCTCAAGCAAAGGAATGGAAGAATCCAGTGTACATTGTTAAAAGATCACTATGAGCCAGGTGCAGAGATTCATACCAGTAATCCCGGATAATTGGGAGCTCAAGGAAGATTATAACTCATGGCTAGGAATTATAGTGACACTGTCTTAACCATCATGGTTAAGACAGCTACTTGGGAGGAATAGGTAAGAGGATTGCTGTCTGAGGCTGGCTTGGGCAAAAAAACATGAGATCCCATAATAAATAACTACAGCAAAAAGGGCTAGTGCAACCATCATGGAAATCAGTATGGAGACTCCTCAGAAAATGAAACAGAACTAACGTGATCCAGTGATACCACTCCTGGATATTTACCTGAAGGATTGCATGATGGGATACAACAAAGACACCTGCACACCCATGTTCATTGCTGCACTATTCATATACTAGTTGAGACCTGGAAACATCCTAGATACCTTACAACTGATAACTGATGCAAGGGGTACCTTTGATCAAGAGCTAGAACTCAGTGTCCCATGCATTTCCAGTGTCCACGTCTGTGATGAAACTTGTTATCTGTTGTGTGCACACAGCTCTTGTTTCAGTCTTTTCTTCTCTGTGACTCCTTTATCATTTCTCTATTTCAGACTATTGTCAGACTGTTAGCTGGTCATACTCATTAGGTTTCTTATTTTGCAAAATTTTAAAATTTATTTGAAGAAATTATTTTTTTTGGGGGGGGCCTGGAATGTGGCCTAGTGGTACAGTGCTTTACCTAGCATGCATGAAGCCCTGGGTTCAATTCCTGGGTACCACATACATTTCTAGCCAGAAGTAGTGCTGTGGCTCGAGTGGTAGAGTGCAGGCCTGGGTGCTGTTCCTGAGTTTCTTTTGCTCAAGGCTAGTACTTACCATTTGACTCTCAGTGTCACTTCTGGCTTTTCTCTGAGTAGTTTGTTGAAGTAAGAGTCTTACAATTTTTCCTTGCCTGGGATGGCTTTGAATTGTGATCCTCAGATCTCAGCCTCCTGAGTAGCTAGGATTATGGACATGAGCCACAAGTATCTGGTAGGTTTCCCTTTTTTTTCCTAGAGCTGAGGACTGGACTCGGGGCCTTGGACTTGCCAGGCAAGAGCTCTTTCACTGAACTAAATTCCCAACCCTGAGTTTCCCATCTTTACAAGACATGATTTAATCTATCTCACAACATTCTTTGTAGTTATATGATTTTATGTAGTTACATGATTGATTTCTGATTTAAAAAGTAGGAATAGAACTGGTGTGAGGTTCTTCCAGGATTTTTCCTTAGAAATATCTTGATGTACTTGTTTTTCCCTGCTTCCTGTCTTAGTACTACCCACTAAAGATGTTAAGCTAGTTGTAATCTGGGTCTTTGGGTAACTGTGTAGGGAAGAGTGCGCCTCATAGCTTGGCGATAATAGATAAGAAATGAAACCTACCATTTGTAACATTGAACCATTTCTGATTGGGCCTGTTTATTACTGCCTAAGCCACTCATCCTAACCTGCTCTCTCTTATGGCTTCTGAGGTGGTAAGTCTGTTTATTTAAAAATATTTTTGTCAGTTCTGTGGCTTGAGCTCAGAATCTGGACACTGTTCTTGGGCTATCTCAAGGCTAGCACTTGACCACTTGAGTCACAGCACCATTTTCGGCCTTTTTTGTGTATGTGGTACTGGAGAACTGAACCCAGTGCTTGTATGCTAGGCAAGCACTCTACCACTGAGCCATGCTCCTAGCCTAAATTTTTTTTGGCCAGTCCTGGAGCTTGAACTCAGGGCCTGGGCACTGCCCTTGAGTTTTCTCAAGGCTACTGCTCTATCACTTGAGCTACAGCAGCACTTCCAGTTTTTTCTGTGTATGTGGCACTGGGGAACCAAACCCAGGACTTCATGCATGCTAGGCAAAGCACTCTGTCACAAGGCCACACTCCTGGTCCCTAAATTATTTTTTACATGACTCCAGACTTTGTCTAAGTTTGCTACTGGAGGAAATATCAATTTGGGCCATTCAAAAAATTAGATAAGGGCCAGGAGTGTGGCTCATGGTAGAGTGCTTGCTTAGTTCATGAAGACCCGGATTCCATTCCTTGGTACCACATACACAGAAAAATCTGGAAGTGGTGCTGTGGCTCTAGTGGTAGAGCACTAGCCTTGGAAAAGCTCAAGGACAGTGCCCAGACTCTGAGTTCAAGCCCCAGGACTGGCAAAAAATAAACTACATAAGCCAAGAAATTTGTGGAGAAAAATATTGTTCTTATTATAGTGATAATAGGATCAGTAGTCACCAGAGGCATTGAAAAAGGGAGAAGCCAGTGATGGCTTATGCTTTTAATTCTAGCTACTCAGAAGGCTAAGATCTGAGGATTGGGGCTTGAAGCCAGTGCAGGCAGAAATGTCTGAGAGACTCTTATCTACACATAACCAGAAAAAAATGCCAGAAAAGGAGGTGTGGCTCAAGTGGTAGAGCTCTAGCCTTGAGTGAATAAAGCCAAGCAAGGATTTGAGGCCCTGAGTTCAAAAAAGGAGGGATAAATAGATACAGAGAAAGAATAGAGATGAAAGACAGAAAGAGAAGAGAAATTGGGAGTACAATATGGCAGACAGGAAAGACAAGAAGAGAGAGGGCATAAAAGAGAGAAGATATAGAAAAGAGAAAGTTTTATATAAAAAGCCTGAAGAGAAAGAAAAGAGACCACCTCACACCTGTAGCTGGAGAAGCTATGGTTTTCCTGGCAGAACACCCTCCAGACCTTGTCATGCTCAACTTGATAGCAAAAGATGTTTATTTTCTGATTTAAGATGGGCATAGCCACCTTACTACCTTCCCACATCTGTAATTCCCCGGGTATGGCTTTGTGTTCAGTAGCCTTAGGTTTTGTATCAATCTCTTAACATGTATCATTTCTTCTGTTGGGTTAAACAAGAAGAGAGGTAAAGGTTACATCATCAGGGGACAACCACAGGCTTAGTGACTTTATATTTAGCTTGCAGTGGCTGGGAGTTAATTAGGCTTGATCATTTCTCCCCCCACTTCCACTCTCCACTTTCTACCTTCTTTTTCATAACTAATTAGCTTGAAAATGAGATCTGAACAAAATCAGAATGGTCCTCAGAATGGGTAATGGGGAGGTGGCAATGGGATAGTTAACCCCTTTGAAGTAATTCTGCTCTTTGGGGCCATTTAGCAAGCAGAATGTTTATCAGCACCATGGACAGCTCCAGGCCTGCTTAGGAAGGCCCTAGGGGATTCCATGAGGGTGGCTTCCATGAACAAGCCCCTAGAAACTCCTGAATAGCTGGCTCCTGCTCCCTGCCACCTTATTTAATTATGCAGTGATCAGCAACCTTTACATTTTAATTAGGGAGTTACTGTAATGAAGCCATCCTGCTTCTACTCAGCCCCTCACATTCCTCATCACTCTGGAAGGGTCTTCGGCATTAATTGGCTGTTTTGTAGCTGATCCTGACAGTGCAAGGTGGGTAGGGATTGCCTTGCTTTTCTGTTAATGCATTCTCTGGTCTCTGTGCCCTCCTCCTCTTTGATTTGCCTAATTAGTGCTAATAATTTAAAAGCTTCATGGCCTTCTTTTGATCCTGCTGTCGATGGCAGACAGCGTCATTCCATTAGCAGATATTAAATAGCACTAATATGTGGTGACACACGGTTGGAACTGGCTTACAAATAGTTCCTGCCTGGGACCCTAGGGCTGCCTGGGAGACACACACACACACACACACACACACACACACACACGCACACACACTCACACACACATCTCATTCACTTTATTCCTAGAAAATAGTCATTCTATACAGTAGCTGCTTAAACCGCTGTGTCCTCATAATGGTCTGAGTCTCCCTTTATTGCGGGCTGGCATTGAAAACCACATGATTTATTCTACATTTCAGGATTTTAATGATTAATTCATGAATGTATCTGCAAGAATGCCAAGGTCTCCAAAATAATGAAAACCTTTCCCCCCCCTCAAAGTTGTTTGTTTTCATTTCAAGTCAGAGCAATCTGTCTGAAACATTCATTTCCCCGCACCCACATTCACTCCATTCATCCTGAAAAGGAAAGAAAAAAAGCTACTCGTTTCAGCAGGGTCTTGAGAACATTTTGACAAGTAATAGAATTCATTTACATTTATCAAAATAAACAGATAAGTCTTCCATCTTCTCTGTGTTTAGCTGACACAGACAATCTCTCACTGCCAACAGGCATCAATAAGCTCGAGGTCACGCTATATGCCCCCAACTGTCCCAGAACTTTTGTTGAGATGTGTGTGCATCTGGCAAATCCCTTCCCAGGTGTTGGGGGGGCAGTCATTGCAGCTCTGTGCTCTAGGGGCTCTGTGTTTAAAGGCAGTGGGGGTGCTGTGGTTAAGAACACCGGTTCTTAGATAGATTTGAGTTGTAATCTTAGCTTTATTATTTTTTCCATGGAATGTGTGACTTTAGGCAAATTACTGATAATAGTAGTAGCTGAATCGTGGAGTTGCTAGATAGGTGACACATGTGAAATGTGTGACACAGCACCTAGCTCGAACAGGCTCAGAAAGGATGATAATGAAGGCAATGACAATGGTGACAATTGTTATCAGTGATTGAATTCTCCACACCTAGGGCCAGAGCTGACTGACCCCTGGGAGATGGGTCTCTGCATGGTGTCAGGGTGGAGGGGAATCATAGTGGGACATAGCATTCAGAACTTTGAGGATTTTAATGAATTTTTCTTTGTGCTCCAAATTAATTTCTTTCTTTCTTTCTTTCTTTCTTTCTTTCTTTCTTTCTTTCTTTCTTTCTTTCTTTCTTTCTTTCTTTTTTTGCCAGTCCCGAGCTTGAGCTCAGGGCCTGGGCACTGTCCTTGGACTTTCTCAAGTCTAGAGCTCTACCATTTGAGTCTTAGCACCACTTCCAGCTTTTTTCTATGTATGTGGTACCGAGGAATTGAACCTGGGTCTTCATGCATACTAGGCAAGCACTCTACCACTAGACCAGACTCCTGGCTGCTCCATATTAATTTCTGTGCTTTAAATTTTTTTCCATTTAGGAAGGGTATGGTGGTATATACTATAATCCCAGCACTTGAGAGCCTGAGGCAGGAAGAATCTTGAGTTGGAGGTCAGCCTGGACTACATAGTGAGATCCTATCTCCTTTTTTTTTCATTTATTTACTTGGAAAATGAACATTAACAGCAGGAAGTTCATATGGCACAATAGGAGAGACAACAAAAAATCCACTTCCTTGTTGTTTTGATCTCCCAGTCCCCTTGGAATCTCTTGGAGATGGTTCTATTATTATTATTTTTTTGGTTGGTATGGGGCTTGAACTCTGGGCCTGGGTGTTATCCCAGAGCTCTTCAGCTCAAGGCTACCACTCTACCCCTTGAGCCACAGTGCCACTTCTGGTTTTCTAGTGGTTAATTGGAGGTAAGTCTCACGGGCTTTCATGCTCAGGCTGGCTTTGAACGGTGATCCTCAGATCTCAGCTTCCGGAGTAGCTAGGATTACAGGTATGAGGCACCGCACCTGGCTTCTAAATATTTTCTAATTTGTATGTGCTAGTACTGGTCTTAAAATCAGGGCCTGGCTGCTGTCTCTAAGCTTTTGTGTGCGCACTAGTCCTAGCATGTGAACTCAGGGCCTGGGCTCTGTCCTTATGCTTTTTTTTTTGCTCAAGGCTGGCACTCTACAACTTCAGCTACAGCTCTACTTCAGCTTGATGCAGTTACTTAGAGATAAGAGTCTCATGGACATTCCTGTCTGGACTGCCATTGAACCACAAATCTTCAGATTTCAATCTCTTAGTAGTAGCTGGGATTATGGGAATGAGCTACCGGTGCCAGGCTCATGTATCTTCTTTTAGAGATAATAAACACATACACAAGACATGAGAAGTACTCTCATTATCCTATTTTTCTTTCAAATGGTGGCATGTTTTCTACTTTGCTGTACATATTCTCTTGCACTGAACAGTGAAGCTTGAGAACATTTCATATCACTACATGTTGACATGAACATGTAGTCTGTTTCTAGTATCTCAACAAGGGCTTCAAACAGGCTAAGGAATTCATTGGTTTCTTCTGTAGGAGAGATATAACAAAAGAAGTGTGTAGGGGAGCCCCCCCTCCTTTTTGAGATAGGATCTCATTATGTAGCTCTGGATGGCATTGAACTCAGTGTCTTTCTGCCTTTGGTTTCTGAGTGATTGTAGGATTACAAGGGGTGTAATACCATCATTTCTCCTGTTGCATTTTTAAATTGTTATTATAAAGGTAATGCACAGTTATATAAGTCATGTATATTGCTTTTTTTTGCCTTAATTGTATTTCATTGTCAAGGTGATATATAGAGGGGTTACAGTTACATTTGTCAGGTAGTGGGTACATTAAAAATTTTTTATTGTCGGGATAATGTATAAAGGGGTTACAGTTGCTCTCGCGCGCGCACGCGTGTGTGTGTGTGTGTGTGTGTGTGTGTGTGTGTGTGTGTGTGTGTGTGTTTATCTGGGGCTTGAACTCAGAGCTTGGTTGTCCTTCCTGAGCAATTTTGCTCAAGGCCAGTGTGCTACAACTTGAAACACAGCTCCATTTACAGAATTTTTGGTAGTTAATTGGAGATAAGAATGTCATAGACTTTTCCTGACTGGGCTGGGTTCAATCTGTGGTCCTTAATCTCCTGAGTAGCTAGGATTACAGGCTTGAGCAACCCCTTGTATACTTTCTGAATGTGAGATTAAGGTGTTGGAGGCATGGCTCAGGTTATAGAAAGCCAGCCAGTGAAGGAAAGCAACAGATACTGAGTTCCAGTCCTGGTGTCCCCCACTCAAAAAGCTAGGGTGAGGGTAGGGGTAGAGGGAGGAGAAGAGAAAGAGGAAGAGGGAGAGGGAGAAGGACAGGGGGAGAGAGAGACAGAGAGACATACAGAGAGAATAAGCTGGGGTTAACTCATTCCTGGCTTCAAGAATCTGCTGTGACTAAAATCCAGCCAATTAGAAGCACTGAATGTCCTAGCTATAGTGCTTGGTTCAGGGAAGATTGTGTGATTGAGTTCAGGATAGAGTTTTACTCGAAGTTTTTTGCTGTAACTGCTGAGACAGAGACTTCCCTTCTCAGGCTGATATCATGGAGCTAGGAAGTGGTTGAAGAGGAGAAGGCAATACAAACAGGATGAGCTGATCAGAGGGGACGTGGAGGTCTGTCCTGCCATGGTAACTGAATCTTTGCAGAGAAGGCAAGAAGACAGAGGAAGAATCTGGGAAGGATATAACAGATTGTAGCTGGGAGGTACTGTGGAGGGAAGCTACTTGAATGAACACAGATATTGGGAGGTGAAGTTTACATAGTGGTTGCGCTGGCCAGCTATTTGCTGTCTCTGTACCATGGAAAGCTACATTTTCCATGTCTTTTGTTCTCATGCTGGTCCTGGGACTTGAAATCTGGGCTCCTCACTCTCACTCCACTTTTCTGTTGGTACTCTACCACTTGAACCATGCTGCTACTTTCTTCCAGGCTCTTTTGATCTCAGCTTCAGGGAGGGCAAAGTTGAAAGACTGAAAAGTGGAGATGAATGGGGAAGTCTGAAAGTTTACCTCCCATTTCTTGATTTCTAGTTGCATACCTGCCTCTGTCCTTATAGCACCCCTGAGTCCAGCTGCAAGGCAGACAGCCTCTATGCTCACAGACTCTGTTTCTGTCACGACCATGGGATCTTCTGTATAGTATCAGCTTGTAGGCACAGGTAACACTTTCTTCCTCCAGTCCTAGAATTGGCAGAATTTGCTTGCTCTGCTCAATGTATGGGTTGCTTCACCTTTTCTGTTTGACCTCCGGGGTCTTCTCTCACTGGAACCATCAACAGGTTGTCGTAAATTCTCTCCATTTGAAACAGCACATATGGATTTTGTTTTGGTTGAATTCTAGTTAATTGAGTACAGGAAGAAGAAAGAAAAGATTGGAGAAATATGGATTGGTGCACAGAACATAGTGGCAGGTGTTAAATACACATGGCTGGAACTTAGAAAATGCTCAAGGGGAATGCATGCAGAGGAAGAAAACAAGAACCGAAACTGGGGACATTTCTAGACAAACAAGGAAAGGTATGGAGACATCTGGCACGGTGGCTTTGAAGTGATAGTTTCTAGAGATGTAGGAAAACCATTGAAATATGCTCTCAACTGGTGGCAGGAAAGAATTTTTAAGTATGTGTCTGTGTGAAAATGTGTGTATGTATATGTTTGTGTTTGTGTATGTGTGTGTATGTTCCAGAAGTTCAGTTGTTTGGTATATAGGGATTAGAAACAATGGAGTATTATACAAATCTGATTCAGAGTAGGTAGACTTCACTTACTGCTATAGCACTTTAATGGAGGAATGTATGAAGTGAAAACATGGAGAAGTTAGAAATTAGGTGTTGATATTGAGGAGAGAACTATGATCTTTGTTATGGGATAGCTACATTATTAGCATTTTTAGACTGTGCATATTGGAAAAATATAACTTGGCTCATTTGTTGTCAGATGTACTTGACATGAGCTATTATTCTGTCTTTGAAAACTCTGGAGAGGAGTTGATGGCCTATGGTTCATTGTTACAGAAATTTAATTAGAAATTTATACCTGTTTTACTTGGTTTGGGCTGATATAATAGAATACCTCAAGCCATAGAAGTTATAAACAACAGGAATTTATGGTTGTGGTGGCTAGGAGGTCTGTGACTAAGACTCTGGAATATCTGGTATCTGCTAAGGGATTATTCTTTGTTCCCATGATGGTGCCTTGTTGCTGTCTTCACACAGAGAGGATCAAAAGGACAAACATTTTATTTCAAAAGGCGGTACTCCTCTTCCTCCCCTTCTTCCCCCTCTCTTTCCTCTTCTTTCTCTTCTCTTTTCTCCTTCTCCTCCTCCTTCTCCCTCTCCTCCCCCCCTTTCCTCCTCTTCTTCTGTTCCTCCTCCTTCCTTTTTTTTTTCTTTCTTTTTTTTTTTTTTGGTGCTGGAGGCCAAACCCCAGGACTGCCCTCATGTTTAGCATACATACTACATAGAACTCTCCTTCTTCATATCTACTTGGGGATTATATTTCAACATAATGTTTGGAGGGACACAAACATTCAGATCAGAGTAACACCAAAGAAAGTTCCTATAAATCACAAACCTATTGATTCTCAGAGCTGGGAAGCATTATTTTACGGAAGGTTAAATTGAAATTTAGGAAGGCTCAGATATTTACTACTACATCGATTTTATTAAAGAATTTTCATTTGTGTGTGTGTGTGTGTGTGTGTGTGTGTGTGTGTGTGTGTGTGTGTGCGTGTGTGTGTGTTGATACTGGGGCTTGAATTGAGAGCCTTCTCCTCACACTTGGCTTTTTTTTTTTTTGTGCTCTTCCACTTGAACTACATATCTGTTTTCTAGTTTTCAGTGGATAATTGAAAATAATGGTCTCATGGATTTTTTTTCCTTCCCTGCACTGGCTTTGGACTATGTTCCTCAGATTTCAGCCTCCTGAGTAGCCAGGATTACAAATGTGACCCATCAGTGCCTAATAACAGAATTCATTTTTTAAAGAACTCAGTGTTTATCCAGATGTCGGTGGCTCATGCCTAGCTACTCAGGAGGCTGAGATCAGAGGATTGTGGTTCATAGCAAGCCCAGGAAGGAAATTCCATGAGAGTCTTATCTTCAATTAATCATCAAAAAAAAAAAAAGCCATAAGTGGAACTGTGGTAGAACTCCAACTTTGAGCAAAACAGCTCAGGGCAGTATCCAGGCCCCAACTTCAAGCCCCAGGACCAGAGAAAAAGAGAGAGAGAAAGAAAGAAAAGGAGCTGGGTGCAGTGGCTCATGCCTGTAATTCTAGCTACTCAGGAGGCTGAGATGTGAGGCTCATGGTTCAGAGCCAGCCCCGGCACTAAAGTCTGAGAGACTCTTATCTCCCATTAACTACTAGAAAACTGGAAGTGGCGCTGTGGATCCAAGTGTAGGGAGGTAGCCTTGAACTGAACTGCTCAGGGACAACACCCAGGCCCAGAGTTCAAGCCCCAAGACTGACCAAAAAAAAAAAAAAAAAGAAAAGAAAAGAAAAAGGACAATGTCTTGTTATGTATCCCAGGGTAATTTTGAATGTCCTGTATAGCCCAAGTTTGCCTTAAATTGAGATCCTTTCTGCTTCAGCTTCTCTAGTGCCAGAATGACGATCTCCTGCTCAACCTGGTAAAAACTGAAGTCACAGCAAGCATTAGGGGTAGAAGATGGTGGGTGATGATCAAGAAAGAGAAGCATAACTTCCTTTTGTCAATAAGACATTTATCAACTCATAACAACTGGAAGTTCAAGTGCAAGGTGGATTTTCACAATTGACAAGATTCTGTGTTTCTCTTCCATTCCCTTCAGTCCCTTGGCTCTGTCTCTTTCATACTGTGGGGCACATCACATCAAGGAAATGAAATGCTGTAAAAGGCCTACCTCGTGGTCCAGTGCTCACTTCCTGGTTTTGGAAATCCAACCTGCCTGTCACCTTGTTGGGAGGCTTGGCTATGGTTTGTAATGTAAAGTAGGCCACCTCTATCTCTGGGATTGGCCCCACCGCCCTCTGGGACCGCACCTACCTCCCCTTGTCCTGCCCACCTGTATGCTGATAGACTCCTGTATCCTACTTTAGCTCCTTGTACTTTCCCAATAAATGAGTCTTGCTGTGACAGTCTCCCTGCTCGTCTGTGTCTTCCCTCTGGAGAGGGAGGGCTGGGTGAAGGTGGCCAGTGGGCCCTAACCTTTCTAGGTTTCGTCTTAGTCAGGGTGTGTTCTCCTTGCCTCTCCTGCGGGTCAGGAAGCAAGAAGCACTAAAAACTCCGACATCATACGTGGCTTACTTTTCTGGTTGATATGAAGAGGCTGACATTCTCACATATACACCTCCAAACACCACAGGCAGACCATAGGAGGGGTGTGTGTGTGTGTGTGTGTGTGTGTGTGTGTGTGTGTGTGTGTGTGTATTCTCGCATGCGCGTGCATCAGTTCTAGGGCTTGAATTGAGAGCCTAAGTACAGTCTCTGAGCTTTCTTTCTCAAGGCTAGCACTCTACCACTTGAGCCACAGCTCCACTTTCACTCTTTTGTAGTTAATTGGAGATAAGAGTCTCCGTGATTTTTCTGCCTGGGCTGGCTTCCTACTGTGATCCTCAGATCTCAGCTAGGATTAGAGGTGTGAGCCACCTGGCATGGGAGACTTTTTGAAATTCTCTCAGAAGATGGGGGAAGGAAGGACTCTTTCAGCTCTTTTTCTTACTTTCTTCTTGCCTGATCCCCAAACAGCAACTTACGCAAACCTGCTGAAATGAAGTTGAGTCCTGACTGTTTTATTGGCAATCTTTGGAATTTCCTGTATGAAGAGTCCTTACTAGACTTTCAAAACCTGGCAGGATCTGTTGTTCCACTTTGGTGATGCACATGTTGTCCTGCCCCCTCTACTGTCCCCTGAAGCAAAGGTCATCCCACTTCAGGGCCCTGTGCTGAGGGCTCTCCTTCAAGGCCCATTTCCCTCAAGGAGCCTTCCTTCAACCCTACTTTAAAAAATGCAGCCCAGTTGGATGCCGGTGACTCATGCCTGTAATTCTTGCTATTCAGGCGGCTGAGATCTGAGGATCACAGTTGGAAGCCAGCTGTCAGAAAGTCTGTGAGACTCTGATCTCCAATTAATCACATAAAAAGCTGGAAGTGGTGCTATCTCAAGTGGTAGAGTGTTAGTCTTGAGCACAAAAGAGCCCAGGGACAGTACCCAGGCCCTGAGTTCAAGCCCCAGGACTGGAAAACAAAAAGTTCAGCCCAAGGAGGCCAGTGGCTCATTCCTATAATCTTAGCTACTCAGGAGGCTGAGATCTGCAGATTGTGGTTCAAAGCCATTCCAGGCAGAAAAGACCACGAGACTCTTATCTCCAATAAACTACTCAGAAAAGGCCAAAAAATGTCAATATGGCTCAAGTGGTAGAGTGTTACCTTTGAGTAGAAGAAGGTCAAGGGTCGATGCCCTAGGCCCTGAGTTCAAGCCAAAAAACAAAAACAAAAACAAAAACAAAAAAACAACCCTATATCAAAAACCCAAGCAATTCTTGGGCTTCCTTTCTTCACTCTCTATATTATATCCCTTATTTCACTAATCTTTATCAAATATTCATATTTTATGATTGATTTTACTTATGGCTTGTTTGTTCTTAAAAGGTTAATGATTCATTTCCTTCTTCCTCTTTCATCCTTTTTCTCTCCTTCTTTCCTTCACCTTTTTTTTCTTTCCTTCTATTGTATTCTTTACTCTCAGCAGTGAACAACAATGCCTAGAACAGGATAGGTTCCTAGCAACCATTTGTTAAATAAAAGTCTTTCCAAGCTTCTCTTTTTCATTGGCTCCATTTGATCACATGACTGTTTCTCAGCCAATTACTTCAAGAGGCTTGGGATTTCCTCCCTCTGTCCCTCTTTTCCTCCCTCCCTCCTCTCTTTCTCTCTCTCTCTCTCTCTCTCTCTCTCTCTCTCTCTTTCTCTCTCCTTCCTTCCTTCCTTCCTTCCTTCCTTCCTTCCTTCCTTTCTTTCTTTCTTTCTTTCTTTCTTTCTTTCTTTCTTTCTTTCTTTCTTTCTTTCTTTCTTTCTTTCTTTCTTTCTTTCTTTCTTTCTTCAGCTGTGGGACTTGAAATCAGGGCCTGGACACTGTCCCTGAATTTTTTTCTCTCAAGGCTAACACTACTACTTTGAGCCAGTTTGTTTTTTTTCCTTCTGCTGGTTGATTGGAGATAAGAGTCTTGTGGATTTTCCTGCCTGGGCTGGCTTTGAATCGTGATCCTCAGATCTCAGCGTCCTGAGTAGCTAAGATCCCAGGCATGAAACACCAGTGCCCCCTTTGGGATTACCTTTAAAGCCATCAAATTTATCCCCATGGTTGAGATGGAAAGGCCCAACTGCACACATAGTTGGAAAAAAATCAAGGTGTCTTAGGAAGGGGAGAAAGGGGGAAAATGCTAGGTTACTGAAACCACAGGGTGGAGTCTGTGCCTATCTCCCCACCTAACTAGCTTGTATGGCCACTAGGGAAGAGGGAGAGAAGCAATGGAAAACTCATTTGAAGAGGCAACATCAAGTCCTCAGAATGAGAAAAATCACATGCAAATCCTAGACTTCAAAATCATAGGTGCTGATGGCAGCTGTACACAAGCCTTTCTGCTGAATGACGGCCTAATTACCCTGCCAAAGCAGCATGCCTATGTGCCTCTGCACAGAAGTCTATGTGCTGAAGTTCGTGAGTGCTAAAGCTCTGAGCTATGTGGTTTCTAGTGCGTGTGGTCCTGTGCCTGACCAGACCTCTCCCTCTAACTGGTGCTCATTGAAAGTCTCCGATAACTCTCCACCTGTGCCCAGTGATCACTCTAGACAGAGGAATGAACTAAAGAGAGCTAAATTCATGTTAGAAATTCACTCAACATCGGAGACATTCCTTCTTGATTTGCTTATTTGCACCCATGATGGGACTGTCTATACCAGGCAAGGAAGGTGCACTCTTGCCTCTCTACAGAAGCAAAAAATCCATATGCCAGAAATGGTTCCGATGACTGTGCTGTAATGTCTTATCCCTGCTCAATGCTCTGGTTTGAGTTATTGCCATGTTCAAGTCACCCCAGAAGACTTTCTGGTTCTTTCTTACGTCAGTCTTGTTTCTGCCACAAGCTATTGACCTATGCTGTTCCCGGGCTCTGGATCACTGTTTTCTTAGTCTACTCGCAGCTGACCTGTTCAGATCTTTCCCCAAACTAGACTGTTAAAGATGGGCACCTGCTGAGTGTGATGGCTCATGCCTGTAATTCTAGCTTCTCAGGAGGCTGAGAACTGAGGATCTCTGTTCAAAGCCCAGGCAAGAAAGTACGTGAGACTCTAATCTCTAATTAACCACCAGAAAACCAAAAATGGCACTATGGCTCAAGTGGTAGAGTGCTAGCCTTGAGCTGAAGAGCTCAGGGACAGCATCCAGGCCCAAAGTTCAAATCCTACAGCTAACACACACACACACACACACACACACACACACTCACACACACACACAGACACACACACACACACACACACACACACACACACACAAGTCTGCCTTGCTGAGTATAGTGATGCATACTTGTAATCCTAGCACTTGGGAAGCTGTCAGGATGATCAATTGCAAGTTTGGTTATCTTGGCAAAGTTTGGTTATCCTGGCCCTTTTCAATTGTTAGCTTGAGGCAGTGTATCATTAGGTACCCCAGACTGGCCTAGAACTTGCTTGGAGCCCACACTCGCCTAGAATGATTCTTCTACTCAGACTCCTGAGTGCTCGGATTGCAAGTGAGCACCATCATACCAATCTCAAAAATCCTAAAACCAAAACAAATGTGGGGGGGGGGGAGGAAGGGAGGAAGGAGAGTGGGGGAGGATACTTTGTTGATTAATGATGTACTACACATCAGGGGCAGCATTAAACATTTCTGTCAACAGGGCTGGCACAATCACTGGGTAATCCAAACAGATGTGAATCATTACAACTTAAACAGCATCTGTGCAAACCAGCGAGCAGCCCCCCACAACATTCCCCTGTCAGGAAACCAACCAGTTGTACTAATTTCTTTCACATTTCCTGCCACCACCTGACACTATCTTGGTATTTTTTCTCCACCTCTCCTTTTGTTCCTAGATTTCTACTTCCTAGCAGCAGGTATTAAGCAGTAAGGAGAAGTTTGTAGGTTTAGTCCCCTGTGCACTGGCATTGGCAGTGTTTAGTTTTGAGACTTGTGTCAGTAAGGTCTTGTACATATTTGTTGAAAGACCAGGACATCCGAGCTTTCAGGCGGCTTATGTGGTGGGAGATGAGATCAGGGCTGGCAGTTTCAGAGGTGCCTGCATGGACCATAGAAGAATCTTCAAATTTCAGATTCTGACAGAACCACCATGTCACTGGAGGATGCCCAGAAGGTGTAGGACTGTACAGATCCTGGGAAAACATCTGGGCAATGCCTCTAGGACAGGAGAGCTCCAGAAAGAGCCAGGGTTTTGAAGTTCCTTGTCAAGTGACAGCCCTCTTTGATACTGGAATCTGCTAGAAACATGGTGTCCCTATGTCAAAAGCCTCCTTTAATGATACCAAGCGGGTGCCGGTGGCATATGCCTGTAATCCTAGCTACTCAGGAGGCTGAGATCTGAGGATCATGATTCAAAGCTAACCTGGACAGAGAAGTTTATGAGACTCTTATCTCTAATTAACCACCCCCAAACCAGAAACAGAGCTGTGGCTCAAAGTGGCAGAGTTCTAGCCCTCTGCCACTTTGAGCCACCCCAGAGTACCTAGACCCTGAGTTCAAGTCCCATGACCACCAGCACTACCATCAAAGATAGCAAATGTCATTGAATCATAAATGTCTCATTCATGATATCTTATTTAATTCCTACTGATGTCCTTGTGAGATAAACAGGTATAATTGGCTTCATTTTGCAGACTAAAGCCCCAAACCTCAGTGAGATGAAATTAGTTGTCTAGGATTACCTGGTGAGAAAGCAACTGGGACAAAGCCCAGGCATGGTATTTCATCATATCTAAATATGAGCATCTTGAGGGCCGATAGCATATATATCCTGTTTGTTTTTCTCCAGTGTCCTTGCACACAGTGGGAGTGGATTCAAGCACCCCTCCAGACTCCACAGATGTGGTACAGACAGTGGCCTCCAGGTGGCCTGTATCAACACGCCCTTCAGCAGCTATTCCAGAAGTCACACTAGTCCTCTCATTTGTAAAGGGCTTGGAGGATAGTCTTAAGGATCTGCCTAGCTTTGCTTCAGACTCCTGTGGTTGAGAAGGAAGCAATTGAAGCCAGGGGCTGGTGGCTCATGCCTATAATCCTAGCTATTCAGGAGGCTGAGATGTGAGCATTGAGGTTTGTAGATAGCCTAGCCAAGAAAGTTCCTGAGACTCTCCAATAACTAACAAAATGCCAGAAGTGGAGCTGTAATTCCACTGATAGAGGGACAGCCTTCAATGAAAAAGCTAAGGGATGGTGCCCCAACTTTGAGTTCAACCCCAGTATCAATGAGTACAAAAGAAGTAAAGAAAAAAAACCCAGGATTGTACTACTGTGAATTAGAAAAGAATGGTCTTTTACATATAAGTTACATAAAGAGTAACTTCCTGCTTCTTGGGTTACCTGTTCCATAGTGTTAACATTAGCTCATCCATCAGACACTGCTGAAATAAAGCCACAGTTTGTAGCTTCAATTTTCACTTTATGACAATGTCTGATTTATACAAGGTGTTTTTAAAGCATGTCACTTATCACACACACACCTGCCAAGATCCTGGTCTTTCCTAACAACTCCCAAGAGAGGTCACAGAAAGTACCCCCAGTCAGATAAACATCAGGCAGGTTTCCAGCACTAAGGCTTCTTTCTTATCCCAAGGATGGAAGCTGGTGCTGGGAGAGGATGTTGATGCCGATTCTCTCATATTCAGACACCACCCTTCTGTTAAGGTGGGTCAGGATTGTGGATTGGTTTCTCCTCCCTCCCTCCGTCCCTCCCTCCCTTCTTTTCTTTCCTCAGTTGGGTCGTGGGGCTTGAATTCAGAGCCTGGGTACTATTCCTGAACATTTTGCTCAAGATTAGTGCTCTACCCACTTTAAGCCACAGTTCCACATCTGGTATTCAAGTGGTTAATTGGAGAGAAGAGTCTCATGGATTTTCCTGCCCTGGCTGGCTTTGAACCCTGATCCTCAGATCTTAGGCTCCTGAATAGCTAGGATTATAGGGCCTGAACTACAAGCTCCAGACCACTTTCTTTCTTTTAGTAGTACTGGGGCTTAAATTCAGGGCCCTTGCTAGGCAGATGTGTTACCACTTGAGCCACACACCTTGCTTTTTTTTCTATTTCTTTTTTTATATATTTTTATTATAATTGATAGAAGGGTTACATTATATTTCCCAGATAGAAGGTGCATTAATTCACATACATTGATACCCTTGCTCATGTCTTGGTCCCCATTTTCCTCCCCCCACCCCCACCCCTCATCTTGTTTTCCCCCCACCTTGCTTTTTTTTTTCCTCTACTTTTATTTTCTTGGACAGGGTCTTGTATTTTTTGTTTCAGGGTGGGCCTTGGTTTTTGATTCACCCTCTACTGCCTTCTCCCAGTTGCTAGGATTACAGCACTAATATTCCCAGCTCAGATTGTGGAACGCTCCAAAATGTGTTCTCTGATTTTGCCCTGGGCTCCGGGGAACCTCACATGCACCAGGGAAGGGCTTGTTATTAACTGCTTAACGGGGAATCAATTCACCCAATGGCCAGTTCAGAGGGTTCAATTCCATTGATTATTTTGATAGACATTTTAACACCAATACTCAGAGGGTACAGGCAAAGATAAGATGAGAGTCAGAGACATCTAAAAGAAAGTACCCATTTAGGAAATCTGCCTTCCTGTTCATTGTACCTTTAGAAAATTGGCTATTTATTCAGTTGGCTTTTGATACACTGATTTTTGGCAGATCATTCTACTTCTGCAGGGTAGGTTCAGTCAGTGAGAGATCAGAACATTTTGACTCTTTGGGTTGGGCTGATGCAGGTGGAAGCCCACCTTATCTGACCCTCGTTGGCTAGGAAGACATGCTGGAATGGTTCCTTATCTACCCTGGAACGGATTGGGGAGGAGAGTGACAGTAGACAGGTGGTGTGTGTTGTGTTGGCCTGATCTTTTCCTGCACACTGAGAAGGGTTTTGCCCTTAATTCTGGCAGGAATTTAGTGGCCTTTGAAGCAAAGCCAAAGCTTCTCAGCTCTGGGGAAACTTGATCCCCTGGCAAGCCTCAGAAGACCTTTCTGCCAGCCCTCAAGCACCACTGCTGCTTAGTCACACTGTTGGGAACCTGAGACTAGTTCCCGTGCTCATACAATAATGAGGAAAGCACCCAGAGGCCAGGAAGGATGACACACACCAGGGTGACTTTGGATAAAGCAGCTGCTGTCCCAGCCTCTCAGACACTGTAAGGTCCAATGGAAGCAACTCAGTATTATTTTGTTGGCTGTCTACCAGAGACAGAGACTGGCTAAGGGAGAGTGGATTTCTGCCTTAGGGATTTGTCTGCTTGTTCAAAATCCTCCCAAAGGTCAATCATCTTGCTGGGATTTTGTCTTGATCCTGTGCTGGTCTGTTCTGCTTATCTTTAGTTCAGACTGGCTTGGTCAAGCTTGGAGGGTTGATCTTCAATTGCCAGCTCCTCATTACTATAGGCCAGGGTCAACACTGTGCCAGCTTACTGGTCAGGCTCCATAAACATTTGAGTGTGGACGATATCCTTTAAAGGCAGGCAAGTCAGGAAGCTGTCTGCTCTTTTCCTCCCAATCCTGGCACCTTGCCACTATAAATATAGGGAGTACCAAAGATTTCTCATTACTGTGATGTGGCTTAATTCCAGCTGGTGGCTCTGCCCATCAAGCACTGCCATGTGCCTTTATCTTAGTCATGAATGGCCTTTCTTCTTTGTGTGTTAGGTATTCTGAACATTTTCTTCAATACCCAGCTCAAATGTCACTTTCTTGGCAGTATCTTCCCATTTCCTCCAGGTTCCGAATTAGTATGAATTGTAATTGTGCATCTCCATCTCCCTCTGTCTCCTTGTAACCACCAGGGACAAATATTTAATCTTTATTCTCATTTATTCACTCACATGTTTAGAGGCAGCATAACATAATGGGTAAGGACACCAACTACAGACTCCATGAAATCCTGGTTTACAGGCTGGTTGTATGAATTATTGATTACGTAGCACACAGAAAATGACTTAACCCTTTTAAACCCAATGTTTCGCAACTGTAAGGAGGTGTATTGTGATCGCATTCACCACAGGTTTTAAATATTTTTGTGTGTTTGTATAATTATGTAGCACAGGCTGGTCAAACTTGTAGTCCTTCTGCTTCAGCTTCCTGAACGCTAGGATTGCAGGTGTGAGGCATCATACCTTGGCTACCCAGAGTTGTTGAAAGAACAAAACACAAATATACCAGGCACTTGCTAAATACTAATGATGCAGCTAATAGTAATTACTATGATTATGTATTTGTTCAACCGGTCTTTCTTTCTTTCCTTTTTTTTTTTTTTGCCAGTCCTGGCCTTGAGCTCAGGGCCTGAGCACTGTCCTTGGACTTTCTCAAAGCTAGAGCTCTACCCCTTGAGCCTCAGCACCTCTTCCAGTTTTTTTTTCTATGTATGTGGTACTGAGGAATCGAACCCAGGTCTTCGTGCATGCTAGGCAAGCACTCTACCACTAGGCCAAACTCCTGGCCCCTCAACCAGTGTTTCTTATAAAATATTGGTGGTTGATATGGTCCTAAGTACAGTGGCAGATTTAGTGAATGAAGGGATAAAGATTGAATAAGACATGGATAAATTTCCTCAGTCCCTGTATCAGTCACATAAACTGGATTATGCACTGGAACAAACATTCCACCATCAAATTTTATTGATTTAACAAAAATGTATCTATTGCTCTTCTTCTATGTTAGTGTGGGTGAGTAGTTAGGGTGTTCTTTTTTTCTGCCCATGCCGTGTCTTGAACTCAGAGCCTGAATGCACTGTCTCTTAGCATTTTGGCTCAGGCTGATGTTCTGCCACTTGAGTCAGACCTCCACTTCCAACTTTTTGCTTGTTAATTGAAGATAAGAGTTTCACAGACTTTTTTTTACCTAGGCTGGCTTTGAACTTCGACCCTCAGATCTCAGCCTCCTGAGTAGCAAGAATTATAGATGTGATCCATCTATCAGTGCCAGGTTGCACATGGGATATTCTGTTTGTCAAGGATAGGAGAAACAGACTGATCCTGGTGACATTTCTACAGGAAAGGAATGACACCTTGCACTAGCTCTTCAAGTGATCCATGTCACCTTTTCTCATGTTTCATTGGCTAAGGAAAGTCATGTGACCTTTGTACAACTTTAAAGGAGAGAAGAGAATGTAATTGTTCCACCACCCTACTCTCAAAAGGAATAAGACTAGAATGTCTGTGACCATTCTGCTTGGTGACCACAGCCTGGAGCTGATGATTCCATCTTCTGATTAACACAGTAGTCAGGCTTACAAAGGACCCTAGTTCAAAGTCAAAGTCAGCACTTACCCCCGCCTCCTGCTCTGGCCTCTGGTTTGGAATCCAGTTTTCAGCCTAAGTCTTTTCTCCCCCGCTCACCCCCTTCTCACCTCCCCACTCAATTATATTTTAAGCAGATGGGTGATCCTGTCAGCCTAAGAAAACAGCAGAAATAAATTTATGTAAAAAGCCCCACATTCTAATTAAATTTCCCTTCTACTCCAAGGTTTGAGCTTCAGATGCTGATTTACACTTTAAAAAAAAAAACAACAACCCAAAATACAAGCCCACATTCAAGAAAGCTTGCAAAATGCTTTCATGTTGTTTTCCCAGGCTGACATGTAAACGAAGAGAATGCTTTAATTCCCCCCACAGCAAACACCTTTGTTTTTGTTGCCTGATGGCTTGGAACAAGTTTTGTTCAAGACAATTAAAAGCAGCTTCTAAATGCAGAAAGCCAGTGAAGTGGCGCGGGGAGGTTGTACATGGTGAGTTAAATGGGACAAATCTCAATCAAGCAGTTACAGGTCTTTCAAGAAACTTGGCCAGGACTACAGCAACCCTGGGCTAAGCCAGAGCCCTCCACTCCAAGACCTGTTATCTCTCCTCCTCCTTGCTACTCCCTTAGTGGAGTGAGGGTGCATAAGTTGTTTCTATGTAAGAGGGAACTTCAAGACTCAGAATCTTCAAAGAAGAAACATTTATGATTGCCTATGGCTTCTGAGGATCTAGAATGCAGGAGGGCTGCATTTGAGTGACTTAGGCTCAGGGTGCCACAGGTAGCTTGTGTATAGCTGTCAGCTATAGGGGTTCTGTTGCTGGCTGGGGTTGTAGGGCCCATCCAGGCACATTCTTATGATTGCACGCAGCCTTTGCTCCCTGCAGATTGCCAACAAGAGGCTGAATTCAATTCCATGATACATGGTCTTCTCCATAGAATCATCAACAATTTGGCTGCTGGCATGGAATCCCTGTGATAGGAGAGAGGGAAAAGGGAAGAGAGGGAGAAAGGAAGAGAGGGAGAGAGGGGGGAGAGAGAGAGAGAGAGAGAGAGAGAGAGAGAGAGAGAGAGAGAGAGAGAGAGAGAGAGAGAGAGAGAGATACTTAGATGATCAGATGTTATTAGGATAATATAAATGAAAATAGCTAGGAGAAAAACCAAGAGGGAAGCCACTGTCTTTTATATCTTCATATTGGAAACAAAATACATCACTTCTGCCATGTTGCTTTGGTTACACAGACTGACTGTGGTTTAGTTTTAGAGAAGAACATGAACAAAATCCTTACAATGTGAATCTCAGAAGCTAAGGACCATTGGATGTTATCTTGGAAGATGGTTCACAGACAACAGACACACACACCACCACCACCACCACCAGAAAGTGAGGATATACGGAGTATCTTCTGTAGCCCAGAACTGGTTAGGGGCTCAGTGTACTTTAACACATAATACACAATAACCCTTCAAAGGAGGCACTGCTGTAAGGTCCACTACATAGAAGATGCTGATAGAGCTGCTGAGTAGCTGAAGACCATGTGGGCAGGAAATGGTAGTGTCCCATGAAAGGGAAATTATCAGGGGTAAAAACACTTCCTGTGGCCAAGCGTGGTGGCTCATGCCTCTAATCCTAGCTACTCAGGAGGCTGAGATCTGAGGATCAAGGTTCAAAGCCAGCCTGGGCACAAAAGGACCTGAGACGCTTATCTCCAAATTAACCTCTAAAAATAGGAACTGGGGCTTGGTTCAAGGGTAGGGTGGCAGCCTTGAGCTAAAGAGCTCAGGGACAATGCCTAGGCGGAGTTGAAACTACATGACCAGTAAACAAAACAAAACAAAACAGTGTTCCTTAAATGGTCTTGAGAGGGCCAATGGCTGCGGTGACTCCGCTGCATGGCCTTTGGTAACTTAATGTCTCTCAACTCCATGTCTTTTCCCACAAGAGGAGGTGAATTGAAATAAGGTGATGGATGGGAACTGGAGAACTCAGTGCCTGAGTGTGGGGAGGTTTGTTCAGCCCCTGGCTGGGGGTGAGAGGGCTGGCGAAAGAGGAGAGGGAGAAGAAGAGGAGAAGAGCTTAGGGTTTGTGATCTCCTGGTGTTGCCACTAACAAATCCACTCTCCTCACTGAGCCTCAGTTTTCTTAGCTTAGAAATGAAGAAATTAAATGGTATGTCCAAGGTCATCTCTTAATTCCTAGCCAGTGAATTTTCATAGATATGAGATAATATTCATCTGAATCTTGGAATTGGACTGAGTAGAATGAAACCAAAGTATTGTCTCATCATGACGTGATGCTGATTTCCTTCGCTGGAATCCAAGGTAAATGTATTGTAGTGGCCCCTTTGTTAATCTACATTGAAAGTGTCGACAGAAAGCCTTCAGCTGTAGGGAAAAGCATGCTGGGAAAAAATTGACTTTGGAGACAAACTTCAACTTTAACTGGCTATGTGATCTCAGGGGACTTCCCTGACCTCACTGTTCTTAAGCTTGCTTTAATTTTCGAGTGAGGACAAAAATTGGGGCACGCAATACAAATGAAGCTAACCGTAGGAAGCACGGGACCTCCAGGCTTTGGGAGATGGCTCTTTTACACCCTTCCTGACATAATAAATACTCAGAGGTCTTTGAGTTCCCAGGGCAACAAGGCCAGGCCCATTAACCAGTAGAGAAAAATAGCTGTTTGGAGATGTCGAAGACCTTTGCTCACCCTTTGCTAATGGAGTCCTCAGAGGAAGATGTACTGAGGCATCGTGGGAAATGACAGAACACCCTTTCTCCATCCGAATCCCTAGGCTAGGCCTGCTGGCTATGCTGGGAGCTGCGTCCTATCCTCCTGGAGAAGAGAGGAAACCAGGACCAAGGGCAAAGAAGCAAGGGGTGGGGGAAGAAGGAAAATTTCCCAGTTTTTCCCTCTTCTGCTTCCCTCCCCCAGGTAGCCAGCTCACACCTGGCTCTCTAGCTCTAGGCTTCTCCATGGGAGGCTTAGAGAAGCCCACTCTGCCTGGTGGTTACCAGTACATACACTCTACCTCTTCAGCTACAAGCTGGCACCAAACCTTATGGCCTATCATGGGTGAAAAGCTGCACTAACTCCTTTTCATGCGGCCAGCTGACTCTGCACCCTGTCTTAATAGGGGGCACTGCTTTCTGTGCCAAGTAGGACCTGTCACCCATTCTTACCCCAGTCCCAGGGGCAGTTGATCTACCACTTGGGGTTCTATCCACCTCATCTGTTTAGTTAGGCCATCTTCTGCAGTATATATATATATATTTATATTTTATATTTTTATTGTAATTAATAAAAGGGTTACATGATATTTGCCAGATAGAAGGTGCATTAATTCACATACATTGATACCCTTTCACATGTTGCAGTATATATTTTAATACTTGAAAAATTATTTTTCTAAACAGGTGCTGGTGACTCATGCCTATAACCCTAGCTACTTAGGATGCTGAGATCTGAGGATCATGGTTCAAAGGCAAACAGGGCAGGAAAGTCTGTGAGACTCTCATTACCAATTAACTAATGAAAAACCACAAACGGTGCTGTGGCTCAAGTGGCAGAGTGCTAGTCTTGAGCAAAAGAAGCTCAGTGACAGTATCCAGGCCCTGAGTTCAAGCCCCACAACTGACAAAGAAAAAAAACAAAAAATTATTTTTCTATGTTTCTTTTTGATCCAAAGAATGGTTTGAGATAACCACAGCCTGACCTGCCTAGATGTGAAATTAGATGCCATTTTGAAAGTCTCTCATAGATTCTGAATTGGAAGTTTTTTGTTTGTTTTTCTGGGGTTTGAACTCAGGACCTCACACTTGCTCAGCTAATGCTCTACCAGTTGAGCTACATCTCCAAGTTGGCTTTTAGTTGGTTATTTTGGAGATGGAATTTCAGGGACTTTTTCTGCTCTGGTTGGCAGAAAAGATCCTTGAGATCTCATCCTCTTGAATAGTTGGGATTACAGATGTGAGATGCCTGGCTTTAGTTAGAAGTGTGTGTGTGTGTGTGTGTGTGTGTGTGTGTGTGTGTGTGTGTGTGTGTGTGTGTGTGATGATATTGGGGCTTGAACCCAGGGCCTCATGTTCTTGCCTGAGATCCATAGATCTCAGCCTTCTGAGTAGCTAGGATTACAAGCATGAGCAACTGGCACCCAGCTGAATTGAAAGATTACTGTGTGGAGTTCAGATTTAGAGGCAGTGGTAAGAACTAATACAGAGTGATATCTTGCATCTTGCATTATATAGGCTAAAGCCCAATATCATAATTAGGATGCTGGCTTATTGAGTTTTAGAGAGAATGAAGAAGACTTTTTTCTGGGGAGATGAGCCGGCAGGACAGAGTTCCCATTCTGGGCATCAACTGGCACTATTTTGGGACCCTGTGAAGTGGGGGCTGGACAGGGCCTTGTGGTTCTGTCACAGCTCCCCAGTCTCTTGGGGACTCAGCTTCCTCCCCAAGTAAAATGAGGATGTGGGATAGAAAGATTTCTAAGGTGTGTTTTATCACTCCTATTTTATGTCTTTTATGCCTAGTTCATGACAGCTTCAGGGTATTTACTCTGGACAGTTATGGACTAACGTGTATTACTTGAAGCTGCAGTTAGAGACAGACAGTACTGCTTTGGCCAGCAGTTTCTATTATCTTCTTGAGCTGTATTTCTTTAAGGGGCTTTTCTCCCCGTTCTTTGCCCATATGATTGGGGTTGAGAGATCCCTCTTTTGGGTACATATTGGCATATCAGATCTAACCAGATGTTTCTGCACATTTATTGACTGGTTAGGTTAGGACTGCCAGCCATGGCTACTGTGAAACTGTCTATGAACTTATTCTTTTCTTTCCTCTTCTCTCCTCCCTCTCTCCCTCCCTCCCTCCCCCATCTTCCTCCTCCTCCTCCTCCTCTGTCGTCTTCTTCTTCTTCTTCTTCTTCTTCTTCTTCTTCTTCTTCTTCTTCTTCTTCTTCTTCCTCCTCCTCCTCCTCCTCCTCCTCCTCCTCCTCCTCCTCCTCCTCTTCCTCTTCTTCTTCTTCTTCTTCTTCTTCTTCTTCTTCTTCTTCTTCTTCTTCTTCTCCTTCTCCTTCTCCTTCTCCTTCTCCTTCTCCTTCTCCTTCTCCTTCTCCTTCTCCTCCTCAGGGAAACAGGGACAAAAGCATGAGAAAGGGTATCAATGTGTGGGATGAAATATACCTACTATCTGACAAATGTAACTATAACCCCTCTATACATTATTGCAACAATAAAAATTATTTTTAGTTAAAAAAGGAAAACACACATATGCATGGACACCTTTCTGCCTTCGTTGGTGGCCTTGACTCCTGTAGGCATAACATCATGTCACTCCTAGTCTCATCCTCAAGCTATTTGTCAGGGAGACAGAGATTTATGGGCTGGAGATGATGATGTGTAACTCCAGCTGTTTCAGGCAATGGTAATGTCTGAGTTTGGGAAATCAGCTTTAATGATAGCTGAACAGTCATAGTCAAAGACTTCTCTTACATCTTGTCTTTCCTTATAGGATGTCTGGAAAGTCTTGGCATACATTGAGGTAGAAATGGCAAGCCTGAGGCAGAAGGATTCTACTTCACGTGTGTGTATGCATGTGTGGGGTATGTGAATTGGTTTGAAGATTAGGTTTAAGGGGAAGCTTATGTCTTTTCATTCTATCCTCCTATTCATCCATTCACACATCCATACACACCTATCCATTCCACCTATCAAATCTTTCCACCTATTTATCTACCCATCTATCTCGCCATCCACCCATCCATCCACCCATCCATCCATCCATCCATCCATCCGTCCGTCCATCCATTCATTCACCCATCCACCCATCCATTCATTCACCCATCTGACCACTCTATTTAAATACGTAATGTAAAACCAAGGTAAAAGAAAACACCAAGGATTCTTCATCTGTAAAATAATCATAATAGTACCTAATTTACTAGAGAAAGTACCATAATAAACCTTCCAGGACTGGGTCATTACCAAGCAATATCATCACTCTGCTAAGTCCCACATTTAGGAAAACTGGCTTTAAGACACTCACTGCAAAAAGAGAGCAATGAGCAAGCTGCCAGACTCATTGAGGAGCCTCAGACCTTGTAGTATGAGGAATTTGTGAGAGCCCTGAGCCATCCGTCCAGTGGGAGCGATGTCATTTTTGGCAGGGCCTTCCCCATTGGTGTTTGAAAAGTACACTACAAGAAAAGTCTGAACTGAGAAGGATAGGCATCTCATTCTTTGGCAGGACACTTTCTGAGCTGATCAAACTGCAGGCTTTTCTGGGGTTGCCAGTGGAAAGAAGATTCTTGGATAGCCCAGTATCTATCCATGGGAGTTTGGAGAAACACAGGAATGGAGAGACTGGATCCAGCAACTTTTCTAGCATATTCTGAAGGTGATGTGGTAAGAAATAGGTACTTGGTACCATTTGGTGGGACAAAGGCTGTGCTTCCTGTGGGACAGAAGGTGTCACAGAGGCGGGTAGGCTTAGATTTTACAGTAAAACTCAACCATCAACACTGCCTGTCAGGTCAGGGGCCCCAGCAGTAAGGGAATGTATAGAGGAAACACAGAGCTACGAGTCTGAGTTAGGGTTAGGATTAGGGAAAAAAGTTACTGGAGGGGCATTGCTTATGCCGGAGGACAAGATATGACTCCCTGAATAACACCATAAAACCCAGAAGAAAGACACTTCTTAGCTGCCTCTGGAGTGGTTTATGTTGGTAAAGAGATCTCAGGGTATCCTGCCCTGGGGGAAAGGACCCTGCTTATTATTCCCTGTTTTTTATATAGGAGTTGGAGCTCAGAAGGTGGAGGTGGAGAGTGAGGAGAGGCTTTATTCTCTTCCTAGGGCTGAGCCCTTTCCCCTTGGTTCTGCCTGAGCAAGCACAGGGCCAGCAACACAGGCTACCTTCCTGCAGTGGCTACTTGAGGTGTAATTATGTTATCTGGGAAGTGATCCCAGGAAGTGCTGGTGAGGAGGTGCAACTTAGGCTATCTTAGCAAGGAAGCCTTGGAGAGGGCTCACTGGGTTCTGCCTCTCAATCCCAATTCAGAGCTGCACCCATGGTGTCACTCTTGTTCTCATCTGGTGTACCTCTGGTGTGTTGAGAAATCATTCAGGCCAGGTCTTCCCAAGATGTGCAGGAGGGTGTGACAGTGACAAGATCTGCTGCAGGATACGATAGGATGTGAGGTTAAAAGTTGTAACTCAGGCCAGGCACAGTGGCTCATGCCTGTAATCCTAGCTACTCAGGAGGCTGAGAACTGAGGATCGAGGTTCAAAGCCAGCCCTGGCATTAAAGTCCAAAAGACTCTTATCTCCCATTAACCACTAGAAAGTGGGAAGTGGCACTGAGGCTCAGGGGGTAGGGTGGTAGCTTTGAGCTGAGGAGCTCAGGGGTAACGCCCAGGCCTAGGAGGAGGGCAGTAGCCTTGGGCTGAAGAGCTCAGGGACGGCACCCAGGCCCAGAGTTTAAGCTTCACACCTGACCAAAAAAGAAAACAAAAAAGTTGTAACTCAGAGCTTTGCATGTGCCAGGCAAGCTGTACCACTGAGTCTCATCCCAGCCTTCAGCTCCAAGGTTGCAGTTCTGAATGGATCTGATTTGGACTGAGCAAGACTGGATTTTATTGTTGTTGTTTTTCGTCAGTTGTGGGACTTGAACTCAGTGCTTGGGTACTATCCCTGAGCTTTTCTACTCAAGCTAGTGCTCTACCACTTTGAGCCCCAGTGCCACTTCCATTGTTTTTTTTTTCTGGTGGTTAATTCAAGTTGAGTCTCATGGACTTTCCTGCCCTGACTGATTTGACCCACGATCCTCAGAGCCCAGCCTCTTGAGTAGCTAGGATTACAGGCATGAGCCACCAACACTTGGCTTCTATGACTGGATTGCTTTAGAAGTTGTGAGATTGGCCACCAAGGTCAATAAGGAGCAGAGAAGCTCAGTTCAGCCCTGTGAATGAAGGCAGTCATGGAAAAAGAAAGCAATTTCAGATTACTGACTGTCCAAATGTGGAAAGAGGTTGATTTTGTTGACCATTAGTACTCATCTCATTAATCTTTCCTGTGACCTGTAAGGTGGCTTTGCTATTCTTCCTGTCTCACAGATGGATGGACTGGACTCTGGAGGTCCAGTGACTTACCCAAAGTCACAGAAGTAACTGGGTCAGGTCTTGAGCCCATGCTCACCTCCAGAGTCCACACTTACAACCAGTGTGATGTGGACTCTTGACTGCCATATAGAGTCCATTTATTTCCAATGCCTTAGTAACAAAACGTTGGTTTTATTTCAATGTCTGTATGCCTGGCTACCCTGCACATTTCCCAGTTACCTTTGCAGGTATTACTATAACAAAACACCATAGACAGGATAATTTATAAAGAACAGAAGGTTTTTCCTTTCGCATTTCTGGAGCCTGGGAAATGCCTGATCAGGGCTGCAGCAGAGTCTAGACATCAGTCATTTCAGACAGTGAAATAACCTTGAGACTGGACCCCAGGTACAAAAGCCTGAAAGACAGGTATCAGGGCCTTGTTTGCTCATGACTTTGTCCTAGAGAGCTTACTTTATTAGCAAGGTTCCTGTTACTAGCAAGCAAATGAATGCAAATCCTACCAGATACAATCGCTGAACTTCAGAATCTTCCAAGGAGTCCCAGAGATATTGAGTGCCTGCGGAAGCATTTGTGAAGAATTAACATGGAGTCATTCCTGGAAAGAAAGCACTGTAGCTTCCTTTGCCCACAGGCCAGCAGTCACCCCGTGCCGTAGTCCTGCCTCTCAATGCTCTGAATCCTGGATGCCTTTGAATTAAATCAGTGAATCCTACTCTGTCTGGTCATGGTTCTCACTTTGTCTGCTATTTAACTTTTCAAGTGCTGATGATTTCCTGTGTCTGTGTGTGTGTGTCTCTGTGTCTGTCTGTCTGTCTGTCTCTCTGTCTCTCTGTCTTTTTGTGCAGAGCTAGAACTCAGAACTCAGGGCCTGGGTACTGTCCCTTAACTTTTATTTTCCACTCAAGGCAAGCACTCTACCAGTTGAGCCACAGCTCTACTTCTGTGTTTTGGTTGATTAAATAGGGATAAAAGTCTCACAAATTTCCTGTCTTGGCTGGCTTTAAACCTGGACTCTCAGATCTCAGCCTCCTGAATTCAGAAATTCATTTGCCATGAAGGTTTAGAAGCTCCTTGAAAGCTGTGGAGACCAGATCCTGAACATTGACAAGGAGACTTCTGAGCTCCCAAGAGCATGAAAACCTCAAGTGGGAGCTTCCAAAATTAAGAAACCCATAAAGGGTAAAAGAAACAGAGCATGGAGGGATGTTTGACTCTTACTGAGAAATATTTTTGAATATTCTTCCATGGTGTTGTCTAAATTATGCCTTCTATTCCTCTCTTGGTGTGTGTTAAGTCCTCAGGATTTTGAGGATGGAACTGCTGTTTAGGTCAGAGGTCTGTGGACGGTGAGTGTAAGAGTCATATCATAGCACATATGTTTATTTACTGGCAAATTCTTATCTGGCACCAGACTGCCAAGGAGGTTCTTGAAAATCTGTATCTTTGCCTTAGCTTAGAGTGATGCTGGAGCCTGAGTGAACACAGGCAAGACAGATAAGGAGACTAGAATGTGTGTGTGTGTGTGTGTGTGTGTGTGTGTGTGTGTGTGTGTGCATGTGTGCTGGTATTGGGGCTTGAACTCAGTGTCTGGGTGCTATTCCTTAACGCTTTTGCTCCAGGCTTACATTCTACTATTTGAGCCACTGCTCCACTTTCTGCTGGGTTAATTGGAGACAATAGTCTTTTTTGTGTGTGCTAGTCCTGGAGCTTGAACTCAGGGCCTGGGCACTGTCCTTGGACACTTTCTGTTCAAGGCTAGCACTCTGCCACTTGAGCCACCGCACCACTTTTGGCTTTTTCAGTGTATGTGGTACCCAGGAATCAAACCCAGGTCTTTGTGCATGCTAGGTGAGCACTCTACCTCTAGGCTATGCTCCTGGCCTGACAATAGATCTCAAAACATTCTTTTATGGTGTGGCTTTGAGTCTCTACTCTCACATCTTAGCTTCTGGAGTAGCTAAAATCACAAACATGAGCCGCTGAAGCCCTGCTAGGAGTGCAGAACCTTTACTGCCTTTTACTCCTTTAGCTTTCATAGGTGAATTGTACAAAGTACTAGATTCTCAACACCATGGACTCTGACATAGTGCCACTCAAACTACAACTCACAAACTAACCATGCTTAAAAGGTGGATGAATCACATGGTAAATTTTGCTTTGATGTGTTAATTTAGAGTTCAGCAGTGCACAGAGGGTTGACTCTTGGATTAAATTAAGGAGGTCAGAATGAGATGAGTATCCGTTCGTCACCATTACCACCTGGACAGGTGAGGTGACTCTCTGGTGGGGGGGGGCGGTGACCAAGCACCTGAGCATGCCATCTCTATGGCCCTGTCAACATAGACCTGTCTCTGCAAGGAGATGGGTGATATGCAGCTAAAATATAGGCCTCTTATAAGCAGGGAGGGTGCCTTGCTTCCATTGGCTTTGGGCAGCCATGCGAATGTATCACACTGCTGATTTCCTTGCATTTTAGACAGATGAAATGAAGACCAGAATGGGTGACGTTGGCAGACAGATCTGTAATGAGGAAACCTTAAACAATAGGACTTCACAAAAGCTTGAAGGAACCTTTAATTTGTTTCTGAAGAGCAAGTACAAGTTCATATCTGGGGTCAGTCCTCCATCTTTGACTAGCTAACTGTAAGAGGCTGCATCTTGAAAGAAGTAGCAGTGACATTTTGGGACTCCGGTGGAAATTTTAGATTAGTTGCTGAATACAATTGCAACTTTAACTCACTCTAAGGACTTTTTAAAGGGCAAAATAAAATCAACACAATCTAACGACTTTACCTTGATATCCCCGAGCTCAGATTCAATCCGAAATCTGAGATAAAGGCTTACCTTCAAAGCTTACAGGGAGCAGAACTTAAGGAAGAAGAGCCAGTGCAAGCTGGATTATGAAGGTGGTAGTGGACTGACTGCTGCTGTTTTATTTTGCTTGGAATTTTTTTTTGGGGGTATTGGTACAGGACTTGAACCCAGGGCCTGCCACTAATTCCCAGTTCTCAGATCTCAGCTTTCTCAGCTAGGATTACAGGCTTGAGCTTCCAGTACTCAGCCTCTGCTCTGAACTTTTGAGGGGCTTTATGGACCATATCAGAGAACCAATGGACCAAAGATAGAAGCATTTATTCACTAACTTCTGGTTCTGTTCATCTGTTGATCTGGTTTTGTTGATTTCATGGTAATTAACTTGTTTATTCAAGAAGGGATTCAAGGCATTGCCCAAGTAGTAGACCATAGAGAAGCCCTGTGCAGGAAACAAGTATGGACAGCTCAACCTGTGACCCTTATCTGATGGTACCTATACAGAGACCATTAAAGCCTAGGAGGAGTCAATGCTTGCAGAAGTGTCTGGGAGATAGATATGGGGTTAAGAGGACTGGAGAGACAGTAAGTACATATCCACTGTGTCCTGGGTGGTAGGTACAAGGGTGTCAGGTATAGCAATGACATGATTAAGCCCTACTCTACCACAAATGTCTCTTCTTCCTTCTCCTTTCCCTGTTCCTCGTCCTCCTTTTCATTTTTTCATCTTATTTTTTTTTTTTGTTTCAGTTCTGGGGCTTGACTCAGGGCCTGAGTACTGTCCCTTTGGCTTTTTCAATCAAGACTGGCACTCTACCACTTGAGCCACAGCTCCACTTCTAGCTTTTTTAATTGGAGATAAGAGTCTCATAGACTTTCCTGACAGAGCTGACTATAAACTGTGATTCTCAAATCTCAGCCTCTTACATAGGGAGGATTATAGATGTGAACCACTGGTTCTGGGCCATGCTTCTAATAGAAGAAAATATCTTTTCCCACATTGTCTCTGGCATGCTAAGCAACTACTTTCCCACTGAGCTACAGCTCCACCCTAAAACTACTTTATGTATTCGAGAATATTTTATTTAGGTGTCAGTGACCTCTTTGAGTTGAACATTGAAATTTAAATTCACACTGAGATAAAGATGATAGGTGTTTAATGTTTCCTCTTAAATCCAGGTTTTTCAATTTTTGGATAGAGAAGGAATAATATGCACAAGAATTCTGACTCCCACATAATCATCAGTGAAAATGTCTAGTTCTTATATATTCTTTTCATGGCTTTGCTTCACCCTGTGCTTGTCATCTTGGAAAGCATTGTCCTAGAGATCTCCAGTGGTGGTTTTTTTCTCTTAGTCATTCTCCTTTGGCTTTGCCATGAGGAGCCCAATGTGACGAGAGAATTTAGCCAATATTCCAGTAAATATTTATGGAGTGATATGAATAAATAGAGTTATAAATAGAGCATTTTCTCATTCTACTCTTGGACTCTATGTACCACCAAACAAACCAGAATGGATTTTGCATAGATTAAACATCACCTTTCTGACCTTGCCAAGCAAGTTCAGCTGCTGCCGTAGGTTATTTTTCCAGACCACCTTGCAGATCTGCTGCTGCAGTCCTGTTCTTTGCTTTATTAATTCAGTGTTTGCTAGACTGTGAGCTCCTCAAGGGCAGGGGCCATTTCTTAGTAATCTCCTCTTGTCAGCACTGAGCAAAGTCTGCACTAGAATGTTTAATTAATTAGGATTGGATTCTAGACTATCTACGTGATGACATCACCACAGTGAGGAAAACCAGCTGTAGGGTAAATGACTAAGAAGTCTGTTTTTGGAATATATCTAGCAGCTGAGTGACAATAAGTGGTCAATAAGTTCTGTATGTAAAAAATGAGAGACTGGTGCCTGGGAGTTTGGCCTAGTGGTGCAATGCTTGCCTAGCATGCACGAAGATCAGGGTTCGATTCCTCAGTACCACATACATAGAAAAAAAGCCAGAAGTGGTGCTGAGGCTCAAGTATGAGAGCTCAGGCCCTGAGCCCAAGCCCAGGACTGGCAAAAAAAATAAAGAGAGACTGGGACTGGGAGTGTAGCCTAGTGGTAGAGTGCTTGAAGCCCTGGGTTTGAGTCCTCGGTACCACACACACACAAAAAAAGTTGGAAGTGGTGTTGTGGCTCAAGTGGTAGAGTGCTGGCCTTGAGAAAGCTCAAAGACAGTGCCCAGGCACTGAGCTCAAGCCCCAGGACTGGCAAAAAAAAAAAAAAAAAAGATGAGAGACTAATCAGCATCTTGTCTAGTCTGCCACCTGCTTTCTGCAACTTGTTTGGCATTTCTGACAGTTAATACTTTTTCATATTAGATCTGAGTTTAGTGTTTTTATTTCACATCAGTCTGTTATCAATTTGTCAGAAGTGGTACTGGAACTTGAATTTAGAACCTAATGCACGCTATATCAGCAGTCTACCAGTTGAGCCATGATGACAGTTCCTTTTGTTTATTTTTCAGATTGGGCCCTCTTGCCCCAAGGCCAGCCTTGGACCTCAATCCTCTTAAGTCTGCTGCTCATAAGCTAGAATTACATGCATGGACTATCATGTGTGTTTGGATTTTTGTGTGTGTGTGTGTGTGTGTTTGTACTCTCTAGCTTTTTTGTTTATTTGTTTGTTTGTTTTTGTGGGTCATGGGGCTTGAACTTGGCCTGGGTGCTGTCCCTGAGCTCTTCAGTTCAAGGCTACCTCCCTACCCTTGAGCCATTTCTAGAGGTTAGTTGGAGATAAGAGTCTCAGGTTCTTTTGTGCCTGGGCTGGTCTTGAACCTTGATCCTCAGATCTCAGCCTCCTCAGTAGCTAGGATTATAGGCATGAGACACCATGCCTGGCCTCTCTGGCCTTTTCAATCATACTTGCAGCTTAGCTTTTTGCTGGATATTTTGTTGCTGTTGTTTTTGTTGTTGTAGGTGGTAGTGGGGCTTAAACTCTGGGTCTGGGTGCTGTCCCTGAGCTCTTGAGCTCAAAGCTAGTGCTCTACCACTTTGAGCCACAGCACCACTTCCAGTTTTCTGGTGATTAATTGGAGATAAAAGGCTCATGGGCTGGTTTTGGACTGCAATTCTCAGATCTCATCCTCCTGAGTAGCTGTGAGCCACCAGCACCTGACTTTATTGAGTATTTTTGGAGCTAGAGTTTCATATTCTTTTCTGCTCAGGTTGGCTTTGGACCTCAGTTCTCTGAATCTCAGCTTCTGGTGTAGGTGGGCTTCTTAGCATGTGTCACTGAGTTTTGGCTTTCTTCTTTGAGATAGGAAGGATATTATGAATTTGTTGTCAGGCCCAGCCTTGAACTATGATCCTTCTGTGTCCCAAGGAGCTGAGATTATAGGCATAAGTCAATCCATGGCTAGAAAGAATTTTTTTTGGCCAGTCCTGGGCCTTAAACTCAGGGTCTGGGCACTGTACTTGGGCTTTCTCAAGGCTAGCACTCTACTGCTTGAACCACAGCACCACTTCCAGCTTTTCTTGTGTACGTGGTACCAGGGAATTGAACGC
Organism: Megascapheus bottae; assembly: GCF_031878675.1. Classification (NCBI taxonomy): domain Eukaryota; kingdom Metazoa; phylum Chordata; class Mammalia; order Rodentia; family Geomyidae; genus Megascapheus; species Megascapheus bottae. The sequence goes on along the minus strand of NC_143532.1, from coordinate 26,174,064 downwards.
AGGGCTTTGTGCACACTACCAGCCCTAGAAAGAGTTTTAAACACAAAAATCCAATGCTGTCTCATGATTTTAACATAATGCCAAACTCAGCTTGCCTGAGAACTTTTTGACTAAATATCCTTAGAAGCACAGCAAAACCATACCAACAATGTAAAAAATGAAGAATTGATTCCACAGGAAAGAATAAAAACCACTAGACATAAATTAAATAGAAAAGTTGGGATAAAGTATATGAGCCTAGACTATGGCTACTCTAGGAGATAAAGGGTGAATGCGTGGCCAGATGTATTACTGGACATAATTGTTAAATATTTAATAAAATTCAAGTGTAGGTGACGTCACTGTGGCTCTGAATGAAGAAATTGGGCTGAAAACTGCAAGAGCAGGGATGTGGAAAGAACACCTATAGATACAAAGTGTGATGCCAAACAACCCTACCCGGCAACATGAGGAGCCAAGAAAATGTATCTTTGCTTTGTCTATGGGAAAAAAAATTAATTACTCCTGAGAAATTAAAAATTATTGTCCTACATGTGAAAGGGTATCAATGTATGTGAATTAATGCACCTTCTATCTGGCAAATATCATGTAACCCTTTTACTAATTACAATAAAAAAAAATTAAAAAAAATTATTGTCCTACACTTAAGGAAACTTAAGATCCAAATATATCCTTCCTACATTCTCCTTAAAGCCCAAATTATGAAATGAATATACAAATTGCTCCCGAGATAATGTTGCTTCGTAGATTCCTGGAAAAATAAATACAAAATTCTCTTGAAGGAATACTCACATTACTCTCACACCACAGGAAACCCACAGATCAAACTGGTGATGAACTCATAATCCAAAATTACAAAACAAAAATTACCAAACCATAAAACAATGCTATTGAGCCAAGAGACAGGATAATAAAATGTTAAACAGCTTAGTATTTGCATGTGTCTGGACTATCGTAAATGCTATAGTGCTTTAAGTATTTGATTGATAAACAGATACATTTTAAAAACAGAATGAAAATACATAGCACTTTGGTCAATGTAGAAATTAATATGCTACAAAGAATATGTACTTAGAATGATTAAAGACATAAAAATGGAAAAAAACCGAAATCATTTGTACATAAAAGATGATACATGACAAAAGAACAGGCACACTTAAAGAACCACATATAACTGTAGAAAAAGTCTTTGCAATAACGACTTCAATAAACTGTGTGAATACTGATAAGAAAATTGATTGTGTCACAGAAATTAAGGTGTAATAATACAGAGTCATGAAGGATAGAATTACTTCAAGTGCTGTGGGAATTGAAGGAGAAGAGACTAGATAGTAAGAAAGAGGAAATACTTAAGGATAAAGGTCCAGTAATGTTTTAGTATTGATGAAATATATGGTTAAAGAAATGCATATAGGCATGAGCAGAGCAACCGTGACAAATCAACACAAATTATAATGAAATTACAGAGCACAAAAAAACTTGAAAAGGCCAGAAAGAAATGAAAAATGACTTACAGATTTGCAGCAGATTTCTCAACAGCAAGAATAGAGGCTGGAATATATGTAATGCCTTTCCAAATAGGATTCCAACCGCTCAGAAAATAAGAACAAGAGTTGACAAGTAGGATTGTAGAAAATTAAAAAGCTTTTGCACAGCAAAGTAAACAACTATTGGAACAAATGGGTGAACATTTTTGTCAGTCATTCATCAAATAGGGAATTAATATCTAGAATACATAAAGCATTAAAGAATTAAACACCAAAAGATCTAATAATCCAGTTAATAAATAGGTAACTCAGTTGGACAGTTCTCAAAAGCAGTACAAATGACTGATGAACACATGAAGAAATGCTCAACATCCCTAGCCATAAAAAATACAAATAAAAATAGCCCTGAGATTTCATTTTACCCCAGTCAGAATGGTAATTGAGAAAGCAAATAACAACAAATGTTGGTGAGAATGCAATAAAGGATGTTCATTACGTTGTTGGTGAGAATGTAAGTTAGTGTACATAACGTGGATATCGGTATGGAGGTTTCTTTTTTTATCTTTATTTTTTTATTGTAATTAATAAAAGGGTTACATGATATTTGCCAGATAGAAGGTGCATTAATTCATATACATTGATACCCTTTCACATGTCTTGGTACCCTTTACCCTCCCCTCCACCGCCCCCCGCCCCGACTTGGTTTTCCCTCCTTCCCTATCAAATTTCAAATAACCAAATACAAATAAATTCAATATATCAGATAACAGAGTGAGGTACTGTAACAATATGAGATACCCAAGGGACAGCAAAGGAGATGAGGGATAACATAGTACATTAAGGACAACAATCATTCATTATATGGCTTTTGTTTCAATGTCCTGGAGGTCCTTTCAATTAGCGTCATACTATATGTCCTTATGTATCAAGATTTTGCTCTATTGCAGATCTCTGCTAGTAGAGCCCAAGGTTTCTACTGGTTATGACGAATGAGGGAAACCATTGAGCCTAAGTTCCTTTGAGTCTGGCTTATTTCACTTAATATGATTTTTTCTAAGTCTTTCCATTTCCTAACAATTGAGGCGATGTTGTTTTTTTCTGACAGCAGCATAGAATTCCATTGTGTACAAATACCACAACTTGTTCATCCACTCATCAACTGAGGGACATCTAGGTTGGTTCCATATCTTTGCTATGGTGAATAGTGCTGCAATGAACATTGTTGTGCTAGTGGATTTATTATGCCCTAGATTCTGGATGGTTGGGTAAATGCCAAGTAGTGGAATTGCTGGGTCATAGGGGAGCTCTATGTTTAGTCTTTTGAGGCACTGCCACACTGCTTTCCATAGTGGATGAACGAGTTTGCACTCCCACCAACAGTGTAGTAGTGATCCCTCCTGGCCACATCCCCTCCAGCATCTGTTATTATTCGTTTTCCTGATCCTGGCCATTCTAACTGGAGTGAGGTGGAATCTTAGAGTTGTTTTGATTTGCATTTCTTTTATGACCAGAGATGTTGAGCATTTCCTCATGTGTCTATAGGCCATTTTTGTTTCTTGTTCAGAAAAGACTCTCTTTAAGTCTTTGGCCCATTTTTTAATGGGATGGTTGTTACTTTTGAGATTAGTTTTGGAGTGATTCAATTTTTTGAGTTGTTGATATATTTTAGATATGAGGCCTTTGTCTGTTGTTTGGTTGGTGAAGATCTTCTCCCACTTTGCAGGCTTTCTAGTTAATTTACTAGCTATGTCTTTTGCCATACAAAAGCTCTGCAGTTTAATGCAGTCCCACTTATCCAGACTTTCTCTGATTTGTTGTGATTCTTGGTCCTTATTAAGAAAGTTTAGACCTGTGCCAAGGAGGCCTAGTGTATCTCCTATTCCTTCTTGTAAAGTTTTCAGTGTGTCAGCTTTTACCTCCAGGTCTTTGATCCATTTGGAGTTAATTCTAGTGCATGGTGACAAAGAAGGATCCAACTTTAGTTTTCTGCAGGTGCTTAACCAGTTCTGCCAGCACAACTTGTTGAAGAGGCTGTCTTTCTTCCATTCTATTTTTTGGCTCCCTTGTCAAAGATTAAGTGGCCATAGGTCTGTGGTTTAATATCTGCGTCCTCAGTTCTATTCCATTGCTCTTCAGGCCTGTTCTTGTGCCAGTACCAAGCTGTTTTGAGAATTATAGCCCTGTAATAGAGTCTAAAGTTTGGAATTGAAATTCCTCCAGCGCTGTTCTTTCTGCTAAGAAGTGTTTTTGCTATACAGGGTCTTTTATTATTCCATATGAAATTTTGAATTGCCTCTTCTATTTCTTTAAAGAATGGCATTGGGATATTGATGGGTATTGCGTTGAATTTGTAGATAGCCCTTGGTTAGATTGTCATTTTCACAATGTTGATTCTTCCAATCCAGGAGCATGGGAGGTTTTTCCATTTCCTTAGTTCTGCTTTAATTTCCTTTTTTAGGGTTTTAAAGTTTTCGTCAAAAAGGTCCTTTACATTCTTAGTTAAGCTAATTCCTAGGTGCTTTATTTTCTTTGAGGCTATTGTGAAAGGAGTTGCTTTCCTGATTGTTGCCTCATTGCTCTCACTGTTGGCATAGAGGAAGGCAGTTGATTTTTGAGGGTTAATTTTATAGCCTGCTACTCTTCCAAAGCTTTGGATCAGCTCAAGGAGCTTGGGGGTAGAGTCTATAGGATTCTTTAAATACAGAATCATGTCATCTGCAAAGAGGGATAGTTTTATTTCCTCTTTCCCTACTTGGATCCCCTTTATGCTTGCTTCTTGCCTTATTGCACTGGCTAGGAATTCTAATCTTATGTTAAAGAGGAGTGGAGAGAGTGGGCATCCTTGTCTCGTTCCTGATTTTAGAGGGAATGGCTTTAGATTTTCACCATTAAGTGTAATACTGGCAGTGGGTTTGTCATACACAGCCTTTATTATATTGAGGAATGTTCCATGGATTCCTAGTTTCTCCAGAGCTTTTAACATAAAGGGGTGTTGGATCTTGTCAAATGCCTTTTCCGCATCTATTGAGATAATCATGTGATTTTTGTCCTTGCTCCTGTTGATGTGTTGAATTATATTAATTGATTTGCGTATGTTGAACCAGCTTTGCCTCCCAGTTTGATCATAGTGTATAATTTTTTTGATGAGTTGTTGTAGACGGTTGGCCAGTATTTTGTTGAGAAGTTTTGCATCAATGTTCATCAAAGAAATCGGTCTATAGTTCTCTTTCTTTGATGAATCTCTGTCTGGTTTGGGGATGAGGATTATACTGGCTTCATAGAAAGAGTTTGGTAAGGAACCTTCATTTTCAATTTTGTTGAAGAGCTTGAGGAGTATTGGTGTGAGCTCTGCTTTGAAGACCTTATAGAATTCAGCTGTGAATCCATCTGGCCCTGGGCTTTTCTTAGGTGGAAGTTCTCTAATTGCCATTTCTATTTCAGAGCTTGAAATAGGCCTGTTGAGTTGGGTTAGTTCTTCTTGGTTCAGTGTGGGTATGTTAATATTGGCTAGGAATTCATCCATTTCTTCTAGATTCTCAAATTTGTTGGCGTAAAGTTTTGAGAAGTATTCCCTCATGATATTCTGGATCTTGGTAATTCCTGTCAGGATATTACCATTTTCATCTGCGATTTTGTTTATTTCGATATGCTCTCTTCTTTTTTTGGTAAGATTTGCTAAGGGTTTGTCAATTTTGTTAATTCTTTCAAAGAACCAACTCCTTGTTTTGTTGATTCTTTCTATAGTTTTCTTGGATTCCAAATCATTTAATTCTGCTTTGATTATAATTATTTGGTTTCTTCTACTGGGATTAGGGTTCGTTTGTTGCTCTTTTTCCAGGAGCTTAAGGTGAGACATTAACTTGTTGGTTTGCAATTTTTCCAACTTGTTGTTGTAGGCACTCAGCGCTATAAATTTTCCTCTGAGTACTGCCTTTGCTGTGTCCCAAAGGAGTTGGTATTTTGTGTGCTCCTTATTGTTAAATTTCATAAACTGTAGTATGGAGGTTTCTTGAAAGACTACCATGTCATCCAGCTACATCATTCCTCAACTTTTCATCTGAAGGAATATTTTCAATCTGAATGCACTAGAGATAGCTGCGTGTCCATGTTTATAAAAATGCTATCCAACTCTACATGTAGACGCATCAAAAAATTAGATAAACATTTGTGACATTTTCATTTTCCTTGTCTTGGTCTGGCTTGTTTCATGAACATGGTGATGGTCCTGTGGCTTGAACTCAGGGCTTGGGTGCTGTCCCTAAGCTTCTCTGTGCTCAAGGCTAGTGCTTTTCAGCTTGAGCCCCAGTACCACTTCTGGCTTATTCTAGGTACTTGATTGGAGATAAGAGTCTCAGAAACTTTCCTGCCTGTGCGGGCTCAGAGAACTGTCATCCTCAGATCTCAGCCTCCCGAGTAACTAGCATTACAGGTATGAGCCACCAGAATCTGACAAATGTTATCTTTTTTTTTTTTGAGTTGACATCTGGTATTTATTTCAATCTTCCTCCAAGCTATCTCAAATGTTACCTTTTATTTAGTATTTAGGCCCTTGAAAAATGACATGAGTGTAAATTGGGGTATAATTTTTTTGGGGGGGGAACCAATTGAAAGAGATTAAGTTGAGAAGAGAAGGTGAAATAGAGATGAATATGATAGAAGTGCTTCATATGCATTTATGAAAATAGAATAATGAAACCAGGAAAATTGTTTAAAAAGAGGCAAAGTAAGACAAGGGTAAGTTTGATCAAAATATGCATATATAGACATATCACATTGAAATGCTTTTTGAACAATTAAAACATGCTTATAACAGTGAATAGAATACAGTGAGACACACTAAATACTGAAAGAAAACTGTCAGTCTAGAATTTTTTAAAGCAAAAAAACAGAATATTCATTTTGTAACATTTACCATATTGACCCCTTTTAAGTGTACAGTTTAGGGAGTAAAGGTATGATTCAAGTGGTAGAGCTACAGCCTTGAGAGACAAAGCTAAGTAAGAGTGCTCTGGCCCTGAATTCTAACCATAGTATTAGCAAATACAAAACAAAACAAAACTTGAAATCCAACCCCCAAACAAAGCAAAACAAAAAGCCTCTCCATAAAACACCAAAAAATTTAATAAATGTACAGTTTAGTGATGTTAAAGTATAATCATGTTGGTATATAACCAACCTTCAGAGTATTTCCATTTTGAAAAACTCAGATTTGATACATATTGATATTCTATTGTGTGTATATACTATGTTTTATGCATCCATCCATCCATCTACCCATCCAGTGATAAACATTTGAGCTGCTTCTAACTCATGGTTGTTGTAAATAATAATGCTACTGACTTTTATGTCTCCTTGGTTTGGATTGTTTTGGATAGATATATGAAACAGAGTCATAAAATCATGTGGTGATTCTGTTTTTAGTTATTTGAGTAACTTTTCTCCCAGTTTCCATGACAGCCACTTTGTTGTCCCTCCCACCAGCATTTGCTGACTTCTTCATTGACACAGTATTATTACTTTTCATATTAGGCACCTTATAGGAGGCAATGTGATAGATAGCTCATGGCAATTGTGATTTGAACTTCACTAATGATTATTTTATAGGCTTACTTCTTACTTTTCAAACTATGCAAGCTTAATTTTCTTTTCTTTGTACAAGTGGGATTTGAACCCAGAACCTTACACTTGCAAGAGAGCCATTCTTTACTTCTTTACAATCCTTTTCAAGATAAGATCTTGCTATCTGCCTTGGCCCATGCTGGACTGCAATATGATTTAACTATTTTAGGCTTTCCAGTGCAGTTATGATAACAGGTATTTGTCACTGTGCCCAGGGCTCCACTGAGAGAGGCTCTCACAAATATTTTTCTGTCCAGGCTAGTAATCCTGCCCATCTCAACCTCTCTAGGATTATAGGAATGAGTCCCAGAATTTTGAATTCTACAAATAATTTTTCTTTTGTTCTTTCCAAATTCTTTTTGACTTTTGAGAAATTGATTTATGTTTAATATGTGGAGTACTTTTATCTTCATACATCTGGATATTTATTTCCCGCCTCAGATTTGGGAAGTTTTCTATCGTTATTTATTTAAATTTATTGCATATATGCTTATTATTTACATAACATTTATATAGATACATTGATGCACATGTATATAAATAAATGCTTATTTTAAATAATAGCAGAAAGGAGCAGCGATAGTCTTTGAATGATCTATTTTCATATTGTGGTCTTTTCTTTTATAGCAGTCCTGGGGCTTGAATTCAAGACCTGGGCACTATGCCTGAGGGCCCCCACCCCTCCATCATGGGGTTTGAACTCTGGGTCTGGGCATTGTCTCTAAGCTCTTCAGCTCAAGGCTGTTGCCCCACCCTTGAGCCACGGCATCACTTCTGGTTTTCTAGTGGTTAACTGGAGATGAGAGTCTCATGGACTTTAGTGCCCAGGCTGGCTTTGAACCTCGATCCTTAGATCTCAGTAGCTGTGTGAGCCACTGCAGCATCCTCCCAGAGTTTTTTTCCCCCTCAAAGCTAGCATTCTACCACTTGAGGCACAGTTCCACTTCTGGACTTTTGGTGGTTAATTGGAGATTAATGTCTCATGGCCTTTCCTGCCAGGGCTGGCTTTGAGCTGTGATCTGCAGCTCTCAGCCTCTTGAGTAGCTACCTGGCCTGGCTATTTTTTTTGGTATCTTTGTGACTCTATAGCATGAGCTTTGTATATTTGATAGCATTCCATAACACCTGTAAATTTTTTTTCACTCTTTTTCATGATTTGTTTTGTTCCTCTGAATAATTTCAGATGACCTGTTTCAAGCTCACTAATTCTTTTTCTAATTGATAAAGTCTGATTTTGAAGCTGAATTATTGAATTTTTAATTTAAGTCATTATAATTTAAGTTTGGGGACATTAATGATTCATATCCCTTTGTTAAATTTTTCTTTTTATTCACGTATTGTTTCTGTACTTTCACTTAGTTATCTATCTCTGTTGTAGTTCAGTGAGCTTTTAAAAGTACTTATTTTGAATTTATCTCTGAAGAGATAGCTCTCTATTGCTTTGGAATTAGTTACTGGTGCTTTACTTTACCCACTCGGTGGTATCACATTTTTCCAATTATTTTTGTTATCCTGTGCATTTTGTGCAGTTGTTTGTGCATTTAGAAAAACAGAAGCCCTTTCCAGTTTTACAGACTGGACTTGTTAGAAATGCCTTACCAATAATACCACTGGGAAACTTTGGGCTGACTCTGCATAGACCCATGAACAGACTTGTGTCTGGAGTCCTTCCACGCTTCGTGAACAAGGGTGCAAACCTAGTTCCTAAGTCCACATAAGGTGGTCTTGTATATGAGTCTAGGGTTGAGGACAGTGTGGTGGAGCTTTTGTCTAAGCAGATTAGGCCTGTGGAGGCAGGTCTGGAGCTAGTGTCCAGGGGATTAAGCTTGAAGCCTGGGTCTGTGGAGGCCAATCAGGTCTAAACCCACCAAACTAATACTGGTGTCTGATGGGGGTAAGACTAGTGTTGAGATCTATAGGGATTGCTTTAGAGTTTGGATCTGTGAAGTCTAACCTAGAACGGCAGCTGGTCTGGTATTAGAATCAGTGACCAAATTGAATATTTTCTTCACTCTCCTTCTGCCATGTGAAGGGTATTTCTATCCATGGGGCCCTGCACAGGCACAGAGTGGGTAATGTGGATAACTGGAAGTTGCCCTTCTCTTTCAGCTCATGTTTTCCTCTTGTGATTTCTCATTTAGATGCTTTCGATTTTGTGTATGTATTTCTGTGAATGGACATGTTCTGCATTGAGTGCTACGAAGTGCTAGTCTATCATCTTGCTGTTCTCACCTCACTAATAGTAATTTTAACCCATGCACAATAATGCTATATTTAGTTACAGAGATAAAAGTACAGTGAAAGTATGAGAAGGTGCACTATTACGAGATAATCTCAGAGTAGTGTTTACTTATGCAGAGTAGTGTTTCCTTTTAAGCCAGAAAGAACAGGGAGGGAATAGGCTAGCATAGTATCTTAATTCTTTTGCTATATTGTGGGTACATAGTATTCACTAAATCATTCTACTTTTAAAAATAACCATCAGCAGTTAATCACCACTGCACTCAGATAAAGAAAATTCAGAGTGAAATTCATTTATCCAGATGGGAAACCATAGGAGAAAGCACAACCAGTTCAATAAGAAGAAGAAAATTGCTAGAGACAAGAACAACATTTGAGATCGAATGAAATAAACCTAAATACAAGGCTTTTGAGAAACAGCAGGACCTCTGGAAAATTTGATCAAGAGAAAAATAGAGTAAATAAAAAGTATTAGTCTTGAAAAAAAAGGAATAACTACTGACCCAGTAGAAATGAAAAGTCAGGAGAACACCACAGGCAGTTTTATGCATCTAAAAACTCCTGCAAATGGATGTCTTTTTAGACGAATAAAAGAATGCGAATATACTTAAGACCATCAGAGAAATAAAAATAGTGTCATAAAATATACCTGTCTGAAACTTTTCTGGGTTAGTGGCAGCTATTACATTAGGAAATAGTACTTACAACACAAAAAAGAAAAGGAATCATGGTTTCCCCCAGAGGAAAAAAGCTAGGTGGCTAGTGTCTAATGCTGAGATGGGTGAGAAATTCACAAAACAGCAGGGAGAATCCCTCAGTTCTATTGAAACATGCATAAGCAAGTGCTGCTGATAATTTCTATAATCTACCCGTCACCAGGAATGTCTGACACTGACCCAGTGGATTCAAGTGGGCAGAATCAGAGTGCTAAGATTTCAGTGATTTCAGTGATGATATACACACTTAAGGGGTGGGTAATTAGACAGGCTCTACACAGCCTGGAAAGTTTGGATACATATTATCAGGGGACAGTTACAGTTCCCTTCAAATCACAGCTAGAGATTTTTTTCTTACTTTGCTTCATCCTGGGGCACTGCCAAGATATACAGCACAACCTGACCAAGGTCAAGAGTGGGTACCAAGAGTGAAAGACAGGATAAAATTCTGATGGCAGTAATCTCTATTCATACTAAGAAGAAAAAAACCTTTGGGGTGATTTTTTTTTTGCTTGATTGTTTTCCTTCTCTCTGTTTTCCTTGCTCTGTCTTCTCTGTCTCCTACAATTGAAAGGCTTGTTCTAATTTGTATAGCACTACACAAAAATCCCAACCCCCAGTACACAGTGCTCGTGAAAGGAACCAGTGACCTCTCTGTGTATGTAAGCATTTTGATAGGTTTGAATTGGAGAAATCATAGCTGAGATCACCCCTACCCCAATGGTGATAAAAAGTGCATTAACCCACTTAAAATTTAGAACAATGAGAAAGTAGAGAATAATCTAATGATAGAAGACTTCAAGCAACTAAATGCTCAAACCATGAAAAGTTTTTAAATGAGCAAAGTATAACATAGAAATACAAAAACATATTAGAAAATAGGGGAACATAACACCTCCAGAAATCAACAACTACGAAGCAAAAGGTTAAAATTATGGCAATGTACAGAAACTTCTTATATTGAGCTCAAAGACCTGTTAATGATAAGAATGTTCAATAAATTGAGAGAGGACATCTACAACTATCTACAGGAACACAAACAAGGGCGAAAAAATAAAAAATTTCATAAGAACACAAGTAAAACCTAAATGAATTTCAAGTAAATTCATATAAACAGCAAATGAATGAAAAGAGAACATAGCTAAAAGCTAAAAGAAGTGAAAGAGGACATATAAATTAATGAAGAAGTCCATGAAAAAGAAAGCATGAAAGATAACCTCAATAAACAGATTGAAAAAAAATCAAATGGAAATCTCTAAGATGTAAAAGTAAAGTTGGAAGCCTCTTTAGAAAAATAGATAATATTTGGCCGGGAGTTTGGCTTAGTGGTAGAGTGCTTGCCTAGCATGCACGAAGACCCAGGTTTGATTCCCCTGTACCATATACATAGAAAAAAGCCGGAAGTGGTGCTGAGGCTCAAGTGGTAGAGCTCTAGCCTTGAGAAAGCTCAGGGACAGTGCTCAGGCCCTGAGCTCAAACCCAGGACTGGCAAAAAAAAAAAAAAAAGAAAAGAAAAAAAAAGAAAAATAGATAATATGGAAGACAGATAGAATAGACATAATTGAGAATGTAAAAGGAGATACAAAAAGGAAATAAAAGCAATACAAAGTAGAGTTCCATGTATTTCAGGACTGTATTTGGTCTTTCAAGACCAAATACATAGGGCTGCAAGTGTGTCCTAGTAATAAAGTGCTGGACTAGCGTGCATGAAGCCTGGGTTCCATTCCTCAGTACCACATACACAGTAAAAGCTGAAAGTGGTGCTAAGGCTTAAGTGGTAGATTGCTAACTTGAGATAGCTCAAAGGACAGTGCCCAGGCCCTGAGTTCAAGCCCCAGACCAAAGTAACATCCTAAAAATTAATTTACTTTATTGTTATTATAAAACTGATAAACAGAGGGATTATAATTACACGAGTCAGGTAATGGGTACATTTCTTTTTGTTCTGGTTTAGTAACATAAATTACTTTGGTTTTTGTTCATAATGCAATTTTTTTCATAATGCAATCTTTTTCTTTGTTCTTCACTTGTGAACACAAGTGTCACAGAACCATCAAAGACAAAATGGTGCATTGGGCCAAAAGGCAAGACCCAATTACATTTTATTTTTTATTTATTTTTTTATTGTAATTAGTAAAAGGGTTACATGATATTTGCCAGATAGAAGGTGCATTAATTCACATACATTGATACCCTTTCACATGTCTTGGTACCCATTTCCCTCCCCCCCTCACCCCCACCCCTCTTGGTTTTCCCCTCTTCCCTATCAAATCCAATTACAATTTTTTTTTTGCCAGTCCTGGGCTTGAGCTCAGGGTCTGAGCACTGTCCTTGGACTTTCTCAAGGCTAGAGCTCTACCACTTGAGCCTCAGCACCACTTCTGGCTTTTTTCTATGTATGTGGTACCAAGGAATCGAACCCAGGTCTTCGTGCATGCTAGGCAAGCACTTTAACCACTAGGCCAAACTCCCGGCCCCTCCAATTACATTTTATATACAAGAAACCCATCAGTCTGATAAAAATTGGCTTAGGAAGAAAGGTTGGAAAATGTCTACCAAACAAATGGGCCTGAAATGAAGGTAGGGATAACTATACTCACACCCAATAAAGTAGAATTCAAATCAAAATTAGTCAAAGGAAATGAAGGACACTTTATATTAATAAATGGAAATTTGCATCAAGAAGATATAACAATTCTTAATATCTATGTGCCAAATGTTGGGGAACCCATATTTGTTAAACATCATTTGACTTCAAAACACACATACACCAAGACAATAATAATTGGAGACCTCAGTATCCCACTTTCACCAATAGACAGATCATTTAGGCAAAACTCAACCAGGCATAAATGGGACCACAGACCAAGTGGACCTAACAGATATCTACAGAAAATTTAACTCCATAGCTGCAAAATACACATTCTTCTAATTTGTCCATGGAATACTTTGCAAAACATTCAGCAACATTCAGGAAATGCAAGAAAAGAGAAATTACTTCATGTATACTAGAATAAAATTAGGGGTTAATAGCAAAAAAAACCCAGCATCAAAATTCAAAATAGTTGAATCTAAGCAGTTTATAACTGAATAATAGGCAGGTCATCAAATGAGAAGGGAAATCTAGAAGTCTGTAAAATCCAATGACAAAAAAACTTTCTGCCATGGACAGGGAGTTTGGCCTAGTGGTAGAGTGCCTGCCTAGCATGCATGGAGGCCGGGGTTCGATTCCACACACATAGAAAAAAGCCGGAAGTGGTGCTGAGGCTCAAAAAGCTAGAGCTCTAGCCTTGATAAAGTCCAAGGACAGTGTTCAGGCCCTAAGCTCAAGCCCAGGACTGACAAAAACAAACAAACAAAGAAACAAACAAAAAACCCCAAAACTTTCTGCCAGAACCTGTGTGACAATGCAAATGCAATTCTCATGGCCCTAAAGTTCTTATGTAGCTATAAGTTCCTTACATAGGGAGATCTTAAACTTAAAAACCTAATGATATACCTCAAGCAATTAGGAAAAAACAAAAAAGAGCCAACCCTCAAGCCAGTAGATGGAATGAAATAAAGAGTAGGGCATAAATTAATTAAGTACAGACTAGAAAACTACAAAAAAAAATCAATGAAATGAAAAGTTGGTTCTATAAAAACCGATTATTAGCCAATCGACCAAAGGAAAAGATAAAATCACCCAATCAAATTAGGGATCACAACAAGTACATGTAACACTCAGCATTATGAAGGACTACTTTTCAAGTTTTTATTCAAACTGAAAAATGTAGCAGAAATTGATGCACTTCTAGATAATTTGCCAAAATGGAACCGAGAGGCTATAAACTGTTTAAACAGATCTATAACAAGCAATTAGATCAAAACAGCAATAAAGTATCTTAACAAAGAAAAGTTCAGGATCTGATGTATTTACAGTTAAATTCTACAATACCCTTAAAGAATGACCCTCACCAACACATCTCAAACTCATCCATATACTAGAAAGGAAAAATCACTATCAAATTCATTCTACGAAGCCAACATTACACTCCCCTCCAAACTAGACAAGGGCACGATTAAAAAGAATTATAGACCAATCTTTTTGATAAACATGGATGTAAAATCTGTCAATAAAATAATTGCTCACCAAACCTAACTATTAATAAAAAATCATATACCATGACCAAATTAATTTCATCCCTGGTATGCAAGCCTGGTTCAATATACATAAACCAATCAATGTAAGGCAGCACATATATAGAATCAAAGGTAAGAATCATATGGTTATCTTAACAGTTGTAATAAAACCTTTGACAGAATTCAACATACTTTTTTTTAAAATAAAAGCTCCTAAAAATCTAGAAATAGAAGGAACTTTCTCAACACAGAAATGCTATTCATGACAAACTTACAGCCATTATCATACTAGTTGGTACAATACTGAAACCATTTCCTTTCAGCTCAGAAATGAGGCAAGGATGTTCTTTCTTTCTATTTCCATCAATATAATACTGGAAATCCTACACAGAGAAATAAGGCAGGTGAAAGGAATGAAACAGATCCCAATAGGTAAAGAAGAATTCAAATTATCCTTTGCAGATGATGATTCTATATCTAAAGAACCCTAAAGACTACATCCCCAAAATGCCTAGAGATAATAAACATCTTTGGAAAAGTAGCAGCATATAAATGCCACACACAAAAATCAGTAGCTTTTTTGGTATACAACAATAAATAAATGGAAATGGAAAGTAAGAGAATAATCTTGTTCACAATATCCTCACAAAAGAATGGCTAGAAATAAACCTAACAAAAAAGGTGAAAGGCTTGTACAATAAAAATGATATTACTTTGAAGAAAGAAACCAAAGAAGATGGAAGGAGGCAAAAAGACCTCTCAAGTTCATGGATTGGCAGAATTAATATTGTGAAAATGATCATACACCTAATGGTGTTCTATAAGTTCAGTGCAATATCCACCACGTATCTTTAGTGTGATTATATGAAGATGCAGAGAAGTCAATCCCCAAACCCACTTGGAACCACAAAAGTTTCCAAAATAGCCCAAAGTAATCCTGAGCAAAAAGAAATAATGCTATAGCTATCACAATTATACACACCAACCCACTCTTGAGCCATAGAAACAGAAGCAGTTTTGGTACTACTACAAATACTATGTGAGTACTACTAAAATAGACTAGATGGCTCAGAAATAAACCTACACACTTACTGCCATCTGAGTTTTGACAAAGGAGCAAAAAATAAGTTGGAAAAAAAGATAATCTCTTCAATAAGTGGTTCTGGGAAAACTGGACCTCCATTTGTAGAAGATTGAAACTGGATCCCTGTCTCTCACCTTGAACTAATATCATTTCAAAGTGGGGTTAAAAAACCCTCAATATAAAATCTGAAACCTTGAAATTGTAGAAAAGCATAGGAGGAGCACTAAAACTTATTGGCAAAGTCTGGATCTTCCTGAATAGGCTTCCAGGGGTTTAGCAAATAGGAGAAAGAATTGGCAAATGGGGTTAAACCAAAATGCTTCTGCATAACAAAGAACATACTTACTAAGCTAAAAAGACAGCCTGCAGAATGGGAGGAGACCTTTGCAAGCTACATATTTAACAATGGTCTACTAACCAGAATATAGAGGAATTAAAAAACTAACCCCTCAAAGACTAATAGCCTGGTTAATAAATGGGCAAATGAGCTAAACAGTTACCTCTCAGAGGAAGTACAACGGGCAAATAAATATATGAAGAAATGAGCAACATTCTTGTCCATAAAGGAAATGCACATCAAAACAACACTGAAATTCTATCTCATTCCAGTAGGACTAGCCAGCATCACTAACAAATGCACACACACACACACACACACACACACACACACACACACACACACACACACACAAGAGCCCTCATCAGGAATCAAATCATCTAACAGCTTTATGTGAAAAATAAATTCATGTTGTTAATGTTGCGTGGTATGTGGTTGGTGTTGTGGTTATTTTGGATACATGCTTTGTTTGTTTTTTAATCCAGATTACCAGTTGATGGGCCTTTGAATTCTAGTTATTATTAATCAAGTTGCTATAACTACATCAGTGCAGGTGTTTGTGTGAACCCTTCTCTATTCCTTTTGTACAGCTATATAGGAATGGAGAGGGAAGGGTCATAGTGTTCTTAACTTAGTAAAATATTGTCAAGCTGTTTTCTAAAATTTTTTCCATTTTGCATACCAACCAGCAATGTATAGAGTTACAGTTGTTTCTTGTCAAGTTATCACTTTGTGCTGTTTAGTTTGTATTTATTTATTTGTGTTTGTTTATTTATTTTTAGATCAATTTTAAGTTCATGGCAAAATTGAGATGAAGGCACAGACATCTCCACAAACATTCCCTCAAAGAGTTAAACATTGGCTACAGTGATTTAGCTTCTTTCACCTAAAAATATACGTTTGAGGTTTCCCTAGGTATTTTCATAGTTTGATTGTTCATTTTTTCTTTTAAGGACTAGTTTTCCTTTGTATCCCAGTGTGATCTTCAACTTCTTGTTTTTATTGTAATATATAGAGGGGTTACAATTATATTCACCAGATAGGAGGTGCATTGCTTCTCACACATTGATAGCCCTTCTCATGTTTTTCTCCCCTTTTCCCTTCCCCTACTCCTCCCAATCATCTTGTTTTCCCTCCTTCTCTTTCCTATTTCAAATAAACAAATAATGTATATACAATATGCCAGGTAACGAAGTCAGATACTGTAACAATATGAGATCAACCAAAGGGCCACAAAGGAGAAGAGAAGATAGTACATTAAAAACAACAACCAGGGCTGGGAGTTTGGCCTAGTGGTAAAAGTGCTTGCCTAGCAAGCAGGAAGACCCGGGTTCGAT
This sequence comes from Megascapheus bottae, assembly GCF_031878675.1. Taxonomy (NCBI): domain Eukaryota; kingdom Metazoa; phylum Chordata; class Mammalia; order Rodentia; family Geomyidae; genus Megascapheus; species Megascapheus bottae. The sequence goes on along the minus strand of NC_143532.1, from coordinate 26,157,121 downwards.
TCCTTGGTACCACACATAGAAAAAAGCCTGAAGTGGTGCTGAGGCTCAAGTGGTAGAGCTCTAGCCTTGAGAAAGTCCAAGGACAGTGCTCAGGCCCTGACCTCAAGCCCAGGACTGGCAAAAAACAAACAAACAAACAAACAAAAAAAAACAACCACTCAATATAAAGTTCTTGTTTCCATATTCTGGAGATCCTTTCATTTAGTCTCATCCTATATAACCTTATGTATCTAGGTTTTGCACTATTGTAATCCTCTGCTAGAAGAGTTCTAGGTGTGTACTAATTATTGCAAATGAGGAAAACCATTGAGCCTATGTTTCTTTGGGTCTGGCTTATTTCACTTAATATGATTTTTTCCAGATCTTCAACTTCTTATCCTCCTGTTTCGACTTCCTGAGAGTTGGGATTTCAGCTCATTGACCAATTTATTAAAGGAAGTTGTACTTGTGGATGCATCTATTTAGACATTTTTGTGTAGGATGTAAGTTTTCAATTCCTCTGGTAAAGACCATATCATAAAAATATTGTTTTGTAGGTATCTTCCTCTGGGTACATGTAACATGTAATAAAATACTTTAGATTTTAGAATACTTTAGAAATTTGTTTCTGGCAGTTCTAGGCTGGTAAGTCTAACATACATCACATCTAAAAAATTACAGTCAATGGTGGCAGTTGTCATCTGACCAGTTTCTCGTGATTTTCTGGGATCCATTGTGAGTTAGCTTATGATATATGTAAGTTCTGTGAGAAGATTTAGTTACTAGCTTGTGGATGTGTGTCTAGTATTCCAAGACCATTGTTGGACACGCGCTTCTCCACCGATGTCTCTTTGCTGCTTTGTCAGAGATCAGAGACAATATTTACGGGGCTCTGTCTGTACCATCTCTACTCTGTTCCATGATTGATTCATTCGTCCTTCTCATTCCACATCATCTTGATTAGTGTGATTTTATTTTATTTTTTTTAGCTTTATTTTATTTTTTTTTTATTGTAATTAGTAAAAGGGTTACATGATATTTGCCAGATAGAAGGTGCATTAATTCACATACATTGATACCCTTTCACATGTCTTGGTACCCATTTCCCTCCCCCCCCACACCCCCGATTAGTGTGATTTTATAAGTTAGTCTTAAATTTGGATAGTGTCCATCTTTCAATTTTATTTTTAATCCTTGGTCTCTTTATATAAAATTTAAAATCAAGCCTGTTGCTGTCCATGAAATAACTTGTGAGGATTTGATTTGGATTGCATTGAAAATGTACATCAAGATGAGGAGAGCTGACAATTTGACAGTATTGAATCATCTTATTGATGAACATGAGATATTTTATTTGATTTCTTTGATCAGTTTTGTAATTTTCTTCACATAGATTTTGAATATATTTTATTAAATTTATATTTAGATATTTTATGTTTTCTCATGATGATAACAGATTTTTTACTTTATTTTTTGGGGGGGCTTGAACTCAGGGCCTGAGCACTATCCTTGGGCTTTCCTCAAGGCTAGCACACTACCACTTGAGCCACAGCATGACTTCCAGCTTTTATACATATGTGGTACTAAGGAATTAAACCTGGGTCTTCGTGCATACTAGGTAAGCACTCTACCAACAGGCCAAACTCCTAGCCCATTATTTTACTTTTAATGTTCATTTATTTGTTGTTAGTTTATAGGAAAGTAATTGGCTTTTGTATATTAACTGCATGTATTGAAACATTGTGTTAATCATTTATTTCCAGGGTTTAAAAATACAATAGGTTGGATTTTCTATTATACAAACATATTATTTGTTAGCAACGGCAATTTTTAAATCTTTTTTTTCCACTATTGGGGTTTAAACTCAGACTTTTGAACTTGTTAGACAGATATTGAAATACTTGAGCCATGGCACCTGCTCCTTTTCACTTTATTTTTCAGATAAAGTCTCATTACTGCCCCCCAACCCCAGGTTCAGCTTCTGACTACAATTGTCTGATTTTTGCCTCCCATGTAGCTGGCATGATAGATACACGTCACCACACCTGACCCTGTGTCGTTTTTCTTAATCAACACACCTCTTGCTTTCTTATTATATTAGCTAGAAGTTCCAGTACACTGTTGAAAAGAAGTAATGAGAGAGATATCCTTGATTGGGCCCAAGATTCATGGAAAAGCTTTGGGTATAATAACTGACTTCAGTTTGTTGAGGTGATGTAATACATTATTGATATTGAAATTTTTTTCATATATTTTATTGTAATTAATAGAAGGGTTACATTATATTCACCAGATAGAAGGTGCATTACTTCACAAACATTGATACCCTTTCTCATGTCTTGGTCCCCATTTCCCTCCCCCAACCCCCAACCCTCATCTTGTTTTCCTCCCTTCCCTATCCTACTTGAAATAACCATATACACATATGATATTGAAATATTGAAGCAGCCTTGCATACTTGGGACATGTTCCACCTGATTATGATATATACTTTTTGATACATTGATGGATTTTGTTTGCTAATATTTTGTTGAGAATTTGTCTTGTATTTTCAAGAAGATACTGATCTATCATTCTCTCTTGTTTATTTTTTTGTTTACCATTTTATACCAGAGGATTAAGGTAGTGTCTAGAGTATCTCAAGTATATAGTAAATGTCCAATGAATATTCTTTGGGTAAGGAATTTTGTACATTAAACTTATTCATTATTCTGAGACTATATTTAGTATAGTCTCCATAAGATTGTTGAGTAAAATGATTGAAGAAAAAAAAGAGAAATATTTCATTTGTGATTTGCAATAGTCATTATTCAGTAAATACTAATTATGCTAAGGGAAAAGGGAAGAAACTATTAATTATATCAAAGGAAGAAAAGTAAAACTAAAATTCTAATTGCATAAGTGATTATCCTGCAAAGTGGAGAATTAGAGATGAACAGGAATTTGAGACAGAATAAATGCTGAAAATTGAGCTAGAAAAGTATTTTGATCCAAATTACTTGAACTAGACGTTTGAATATGTCTCTGTGTTGGTGATGGAGGAGACTGAGTCTTCGGGTCAATTTACACTTTTGAGACAAGCAATTTATCATTGGTGGCCTCAGTGGGAAGCTCTGAGCCTTCTCAGACAGTGGCAGTAACTCAGTAGCCTCTTCTGGAGTCATTCTCAATCACACTCCCTCTCAGAGTGTCTGGCTGAGAAAGCCCAGAACAGTGGAGGCAGGAGAGGAGCAAGGTAAGTAGAAGGAACGTAGTTTCTGAGGTTAAGCAGACTTGCATCTGGATCCTGGCTCTACCATATACCACAACATGTCTTTGGACAAGTTACTTGTTCACTTTAAGCTCAAGTTTTTTGAGCTTGCTTTAAAATGGGGAAAATTATAACTACCTTGTGAGTTCCTCTAAGTTGTAAATAAAACACTTGCTAGAACACAGCATCCACTCAACGATGATAATTATTGTTCCATCAGACTTTGGGTAAAGCATTCCATGAAATTCATGCCTAAAGCTTCAAGAATGCTTGGTTGAACGAAACAGTCTTATATCATTAGAGTTTCTTGATTAAAAATCTGATTAGATTAGGATGTCCCTGGAAAACAAACCTTCATTAAAACAAGCTTCCTGAATAATAAGTGACTGTTCAACTCAGAGATTATCTTCTGCCGTCTCCCAACCCCATCAAAACGTCTCAAAGGGCGCAATAGCATGAGTCTCCAGGCTCAACACTCAGCAAGTTCTCTTTAGTGAGGTCCATAAACAAATTTTACTTGCCCCTTAAATTTTAGTGTCTTTGTTTTGCTGCAGTGCCGTATGGCACTTTTTATTTCATTCTTGGAAGCATTGTTGTTAAATGCTGGAGATGGATGGGTGTTAGCAGCTTGTAACCTGGGCCACACCTGTCCACTTTGCTAGGAAATAGAGTGATATCTCCAGCCCCTTCCAGCCCCTTTCTTAGGGTCCTAGACTGGTGAGGAGTGTTAAGGTGGGGCAGGTTGGGGGGGGGGGAGGAGGAAATGCTTTCTGGGTGAATTCTCTCCACTGGAGAGGAAGGATAGATGCTGGCTTGTTGAAGAGTGTTTTCTGAATCATTTTTAGCAAGTCCTGGGAGTAGATTTACAAAGAGACATATGTTGTCGGTATTTGACTAAATACAGACAGACACTGAAATATGGTGTGCTGGAAAGCTCTGTACAGGTATTGAATTTTAAATAACTGGCTCCTTTGGGCCTCTATTCAAGGAGAAATCTCAACTCTCAACACCATAATCTTCCGCTTATAGCACAGGTATAAAGGTGAGTCTCTGTAAATTTTGAAGAAGGAGCAGGAGAGGAATAGGAAGAGGAAAAAGAAGAGGAAGGAGAAGAGGAAAGGCAGGAAAAGAGGAAAAGGAGGGAGGAGAGGGAATGAGGGGAAATAAAGAAAAATACTAAGGGACAAAGACATGTTATTGAGTAGCACAGTGGAAACTATAGCATCTTGTCCCCTTAAATGGGATATATGTGCTTGTGAATCTCACTCAAAGTCACCGCCACTCATATCTGTGCTTCCTCTTCAGGACTGACCCTCCCTTTTGTCTTGTCTGGGTTCCTCATCATTCTCTAATGATGTCTCAACTACAAGTTTGATTCAGCCAAGGTGTCTTTCATTGTTATTAACTCCTCTGACCTTAGTGTCTTATAGGTTAACATGGGAAATCCCCCTGAGCCTTGGTGGCCAGTCATTTCTCTCTGGCTCTAAGGGCCTGGCAGGAAGGCCCAGCTCTGTCTCCATGTGCACCTCCTCCTCAAGAATTGCCTCTGGTTTCAGGGCTGTTGCCACAGGGACACAAGACCTAGTTCTAATAATCCTCTATAGTCTACAGCAGTAGAAGAGTTTAAAGGCTCCAAGCATAGAAGAATGAGAACGAGTAAAGGAGATGGAAAATATTAATAAAATACTACATATTTTATCCATGTACCCAAAGTAAGTACAATAGCCGTATGTCAGCCTTTTCAGATGCTGGGGATTTAAACTCAGAGTCCCTTGCTGGTTCAATTCTGCTGAGCCACATCTCTAACCTTAGGTTTATTATTATTTTTTTTACTAGGTATCTTTAGGTTATTTTAATTTTAAGGCCTGGCTTCATCCTGGGTTTGCTTGAGCCTTCTCTGCCTATTTTTAGAGTTCCCATTGTCACAGAGATGACAGGTGTCGGTGCCACAACCAGCTTCTCTAAAGTGGAAAAGGAATATATATATATATATATATATATACATATATATATATATATATCTCAGCCTCCTAACAGCTGTGCTTGATTAATCGATCATCTATTAACAAGCTACCTCTGGAAGGGGCACCGTTTGAGAGGTAAACTTACAGCCCCACTGGCTGTAATCCCTGGGTGATTCTCTGGAAAAGAATGAGGAAAAGAATGGTAATGCTAAAAAGAAAAACCCTGACGGCCTTCCTGACGGCTCAGCATCATTTCCACCTCTCCATTCTGGCAGCAAAGCCAGGAGAACAGCTCAGGGCTAACCAGTCTACTAGAAAAGTTAAATTCTGGTAGAGAAAGACACACAGCAAGTGAGGCAGTCAGGTGGGGGGTGTAGAGAAGGAGTTTCTGTTAATTGATTCAAATGTTATTATAAGCACCTGTGTCTCATATCTATAATCATAACTACTCAGGAGGTTGAGATCTGAGGATCAAGGTTCAGTGACAGCTTGGTAGAAAAAGATGTGAGAATGGAATTCTATGCTGTTGTCAGAAAGAACTACATACCCCCATTTGTAAGGAAATTGAAAGACAGAAAAAATCATATTAAGTAAGCCAGACTCAAAGGAACATAGGCTCAATGGTTTCCCTCATTTGTCATAATCAGTAGAAACCTTGGGCTCTACTAGCAGAGATCTGCAATAGAGCAAAACCTTGATACAAAGGGCCATATAGTATGATGCTAAATGAAAGGACCTCCAGGAATAGAAACAAAAGTAATTGTTGTCCTTAATGTACTGTGTTATCGCTCATCTCTTTTGCTGTCCCTTGGTTATCTCATATTGCTACAGTATTTTACCTTGTTATCTGATATATTGTATATATGTTTATTTGGTTATTTGAAATAGGATAGGGAAGGGGGGAAAACAAGATGAGGGGTGGGGGTGAAGGGAGAGAAATGGGGACCAAGACATGGGAAAGGGTTTCAATGTTTGTGAAGTAATGCACCTTCTATCTGGTGAATATAATGTAACCCTTCTATTAATTATAAAAAAGAAAAAGATATGAGATGTTTATCTCCCTATGACCTCCCCCCTCTCTCTTACACACACACACACACACACACACACACACACACACACACACACTCCTGTGGCTCAAGTGACAGAGCACTAGCTAAAACCAAAGAAGCTAAGGGGTAATGCACAAACATTGAGTTCAAGCCCCCACCCCAGAGTAATTATAAGATAAAAAAGAGGCTAGATGTATTAGTCTCCCATTGCTGCTCTAATAATTTGAGACAACTTAGTGACTTAAATGCTTATTATCTTTTGGTTTTGAAGGTCAGAGTCTAAGAAGGATCTTACAGGTTAAAATGACTCATTTGTGTGTATGTGGGGGGGTGTTGAAGGTCTGGGGAGAACGCTCTTTGCCTTCCCCAGCTTCTTAAAAACACTACTTAATTCCTTGATTTTGTCCCCTTCCGTCTTCAAAATGCATCATTAAAACCTTTCCTTCCTTCATTATATCTCCTCTGTCTGAAATACCTGCCTCCCTCATATAGGGAGTTGTTGGGATTAGATGTGGGCCCAACCAAACAGACAGGAATCATTTCCCAAACTCAAGGTCATCTCTAGGTCGATTGGCAATCCTAATGCTATCTTCCACTTTGCTGTCTGACAGACATATTTCCAGGTCCTGGAGATGAGGATGTGGATGTCTTTGTGAGATTGTTATTCTGCTTATCACACTGGTGAAAAGTCATAGAGCCTGAGTTTACAGTACTGAAGAGGGGATATGGGAGCTAATGTAGTTTTGACCAAATAGGGAGTTTAGGGCTAAAAACATGATTTATTCACAGGTGAATGTACGTTTTCTCTCCTGTATGCACCTCTAACCTCTGTGGGCTTTTGACCTTCGTTCCCTCGGCTTTTGATTCATTTACACTTCATTTCTGAGATGGTTCTTTCCTGTCTTCTCTGCATGATGGGCTTTGCCATCAATATTGAAATCTGTGTGTCAAGGATTGGGACCCACTCATACTTCCCATTTCTCTTTAGGCTAATTTTCCTGATTGTCTGCCTGTTCTAGGTGGGAATATGTTTTGAAATCAACCTGGTCCAGAACAACAGAGGCTGAGTTTATCTGCTTTCCTTCTCTTCCCAGCTGCCCTTGCATCATTAGTTTTGGTTGTTGGTATGTTCTTACAGATCGGACTTACTCCAAGAGGTTTTCAACACCTCCAGTTCCTTTTTACACACAAATTTTGTTCAGAAGAAGGGCTCTTGGTGATACTGTTAATCTCTTGTATTTGTTCTTGGTTATGTGTCCTTCCTCTTACATTTTGGTGTGTCATTTTTTTATACTCTGTTCTTTTTCCTCCTAAGTATCTGAAAAGAAGAGGGGGGGAGTAGTGTATCTCAGCTCTCCTTGGCTCACCCTGTAGACAAGAAAACACTCAACACAGTATTAAAAACAGAAGCCTACTTACAGGCTCTAGAAGTTGGTTGGTACATTCTTTGAGTGCACTGACAGATGCCACAGGTAAGTGCATTATATGTACTATGTATTCAAACTTTCAGCAATGTTTGCAATATCAATCTCATTGAGCAGACAGGAAAACAGAGGCACAAAGATCTCTTTTTAACCTAATGTCATGGAAGTATAAAAAATCACACGGATGGAACTCACACTAAGACAGGCTTCTCATACATTTAAGCATATCTCTCCTTTGGGACAGAGACATACAGAGGCACACAGAGGCACTGGTTAACCAGTTTTCTTGGAGTACAGTCCTCTGAAATCCAGATATAATGTTTGTAGGGGGATGAGTTTGAGATATTTGAAATATCATTGGTTTCTTGGTCTGTGGCTTGGTTTGAGCTGAGTCCTTCCAAACTGGCTTGTGGAGAAAGTTATGGTATAGATTGGATCCTATGGCATCATCTGTGCAGAAAGGACAAGGATAAGCATCAGGCAAACCACAAATCCCACAGAATCTCTCATCCACTGGGTGTGGGGCTGTTTACAATCTTCAGTGCATCCTCAGAGCTAGGAGCTTGCTTACAGGGCCTTGCTGTCTTTGTTAGTGCATTATCCTCCATTTTGACTTAACAACCTCCAGTAACCAGACCAGACCTGACCACAATTGTGAACTTCTCCCCACCCCGCAAGCCTGATAGCTTTTACCCTTCCAATCGGACTTAACTGTAACGGTTGCAATGAGTAATCCCTACCCTGGCTACATGCCATCTTTGGCCCCAGCTACAGTTGCAGAGTATTCCCTGCCCCTACTGGAGTTTTCCATCCCTAGATTTTGGCCCTATAAAGTGCACGAAGACAAGCGTTGCACTTAGCTAGAAAGGCACAGCTTTCTCAGCCTGCTGACAATAAACTTTGTTGTATGTAACTTGGTGTCTGCATGATCTGTGCTTTTAGTCTTTAAAGACTTTCTCCTAAGAAATGGAGTAATTATTGCTTTTACATTATTGCCATGTCAACATTGACAGGAATCATTAACATCTGTATCATTCATATAGATACCATGGCAGGTAATCATAATCGAGTGGAAACCACAGTTCTAAAGGCTGAAAGTTCCAAATTAATGTTGGCAGATTGGTTGCTTCTGAAGGTTCTTTTATACTTATTTTCTTTCTTCCGGTTGCAGCACTGTGTTCTTTAGCTTGTAGACTGGTCACACCAGCCTGTGTCTTTGTTGTTACATGTTACCGAGATCAGGACAGTTCTTGTTTTTTTTAAATCTTATTCTTTTGGTTTCCTCATGTTTCCTGTAACAAAGGATTATCATTGAGCAATAATTTGAAAGGCATACTAGGAAGAATGAGTAAAACATTTCTCAAATCTCATGTCTCTGTGTGTGCAATATTAATATAGGTAAAAGAAATCTGCCTGAGGGGAAACAGAAGTCTATGGCTTCGATCGCACCACTCTTGGTTGCCTTGCTTGAGGTTGCCTGTTCTTGCTTCACTTGGCCAAACCTGAACACAAGTATGCAATTCAGAGACTTTCTGGACTTTATTCAAGTTGTCACAGTGGTGAGAGAGAAAAGACTTTACATACAAGATGTGGGAAATAAATCCAAACCAGCCTTCTAAAAATTTCTCTTCACTAGTTACTTGCTATTCTGCCACTCTTTAGGCCTGGGATTTATTTTTTTCATATAATTTTTATTGTAATTAATAGAAAGGTTACATTATATTCACCAGATAGAAGGTGCATTGCTTCACAGACATTGATACCCTTTCTCATGTCTTGGTCCCCATTTCCCTCCCCCTCCCCCCACCCCTCATCTTGTAGGGAAGGGGGGAAAACAAGGCCTGGGATTCATTAGCTGCACTAACACTAGCTACTGAGCAGGCCGCCTTCATTTGAATGCAAGCCCTGACATTTTCTATGCCATCCTTAGCAAAATGCTTTATCTCTCAACTTCAATTTTTCCATCTGTGAAATAGGAATGTCAGTACTTTGTTGTGGATGAAAGGAAGGACGATTGTATGAGTGCCAACACTCACTACTGTTTCCTCCTTTCCTCATAGGCTGACAAAGCTAGCTCCTAGGTACCTGAGTACCAGCAGTCTTGCTGTGGGCTGAGAATTGCATGGCAGATATGGTGTCTCCTACAACCTGAATTGAAGAATGAACCAGCTCATGGGAGCTCAAATAAGTGGTTGTGAAACTAGTTTTACCTCCATAGCTCTACACTACTTCTAGCTACCTGAAAAGAGGCTGTGACATAGAAAACATGAAAATGTCTGGAAGAAGGGAATGTTCTGTCTCAGGCCAGGTAAAAGGAGCTTCTAAGAGCGCTGTGTGGTATTGACATTTGTGTCTTCAAAAGAAGGAGATCTTAGACTTGTGCCTGTGCAGTCTGCTCTTTGAGCAGGTTGAGGCCAAGGAATGGGATGGGTTTTCTTTTTTTTCCTCTCAAAGCTAGTGCTCTAGCATTTTGTTTTGCTGGTGGTGGGTTTTGATCTCAGGGCTTGGGCTCTTTTGCTTAAAGCTAGTGCTCTACCACTTTGGGTCACAGTTCCACTTCTGGTTTCCTGGTAGTTAACTGAGAGGTAAGAGTCTCTCAGACTTTCATTCCTGGGCTGTTTTTGAACCGGGATGCTCAGATCTCAGCCTCCTGAGTAGCTAGGATTACAGGCAGGCGCTAACCCACACCAGGCTGGGGTTGAGATTTCTGGGAGCCAGATGGCAGCCCTTTCCAAGCTTGATATCATCCTACCAGTACTCTGCCCTAGGGGCCTCCTGGAGTGCCCCAGGGATGGTTATGTTTTCAACTGAAAACGTCTCCTGCAGGCTCCTTAGTTCCCTAGCTGACTGCAGTATTTTGGAGGGGTGGTGGAAACATAAGGAGGTGAGGCCTGGAGGACCCAGGCAGCTCAGGCCCAGGCCGGAGCCTGGCGCCCACCCGGGAGAGCGCGCTTCCCGGGCCCAGCGCGCACCAGGCCGCCCAGCCGGGCCCGGGCCGGGGCGGGCGTGGGGCGGGCGTGGGGCGGGCTGCGGCCGCGGAGCACGCGTCGGCGGCACTGGAAGCGCGGGGCATGCTCGAAGGCGGGCCGGGCCGATTTAGACTCGCCGCCCTAATTGCGGCGAGCTGGGCCCCCGGCACCCGGCGCAGGGCGCGTGTGCCTCGGCGCGGCCCGGCCCAATTGCTTCCACTTATCCGAGCCTCGGCGGCCCAGTGGGGAGCGCGAGGCCGGCGCGGGCCGCCAGGAAACGTCTTCGCCATCAATCAGATGCGGCCCGGCGGCCGATCGATCGCCGCCTCCCGCACCGAGGGCTCCGCCGCCGCGGGATCAATCGGCCACCGCGCTCCCGCCTCCCTCCAGATCCCGGCCTGCCTCGTGCCCGGTGGTCGGTGGTCGATGCGCCTTGGTTCCGCGCGGCGCTGGGCGACGCTGGGCCCCGGGGTCGCCGGCCCTCCCGGGGGCCACTGGCCCGCCAGGCAATGGCCTTCGCAGCCCGCGCTGGCCGGGCAGCTCTGGGGCCCCCTCCCCCGTGAAATACAGCGGCGGACGGGGTGGGTGAGTGGGGGGGAAAGACCCGGATGACAGCCTGGAGCCCCGGGCGGGAGAGACCCAGGCGGGGAGGCTCTGCTGGGGAGACCCCAGGATGTCTCCCTGGTTCCACCCCGGCTCCCTCACACGCCATGGTCTCAGTGCATTCTAGAGCTTCACCGTTGTATCCCGCTGCACCTCCTCCCCCTCCCCTGCTCTCCTCGGCCCAGCCTCTCCCTTTCATCCAGGGTCTCTCTGAGGCTACCCTGGTGGTAGCAATCCTTTCTGAGCTCTCCCCCGCCCCCTGGCCTCCAGCAGTCTCCACTTGCACCCCTCTGCCTCCCCGCCTCCCATCTTCAGTCTCCTCCCAGGCCCCCCCCCCCTCCTTCCAGTGCTTTCTGACTCTGAATCAGCAGCAGGCTCCAGGGCGGAGGGGCTGGTATTGGCCTTGGCCTTGGGTAATTGCTTATTGGAGAGGGAAAGAATCTCTCAGTCCTTCAAGAGAAGCAGGCTAATGTCCGCAGCATCAAATTCACTCTCTAATTACCCCTCCGTTCACTATTCATGTTTTCATTTGAGAGCGCCCTGAATGAGTCTTTGTCGAGGAAATCAGCAATACTATGTCTGCAGGCAGCTAGAGATCCAAAGGTGAGAGAGCTTTTTTTTTGTTCAGATTGCAAACATCTTTGACAAATCACCCTCCTGGCTGGCTGTTCCTCCCAGCTTTATTCTCCTTTTCCATAAACTCATAAGATGGTAAGGACTCTTCAGAAGAAGGACCAGGTGGGTACTAGAATAAGAGACACACAGATACCTCCCTGAAAAGCCACACTAGCTCTGTATGGTTGCTGTCATCAGAGAAATGACTTTTTTTTCCTTTTTAAACAGAGGAGGATTTCTACTGGCCATTAATTCAAGATGTTCAAATCCCTATCGAATACCACGTCCCCATTTAAAACCTTAAAGCTGCCTTTTCTTATCCTTAGAATTACTTTAGACTCTGTCCCTGTGTTAAATCAACCGGTTTCATTATATGGAAATCTCTGGCTTCTGCTAGCTGGGAAGACTACCTATGGTTAACTTGCAGGCCCCCAAAATGAGTTTGGCTATTTCCTTATCCTTCCCCAGGTTAGCTCTGACTTGGCTGAAAATTAGTGTAAAACAAGAGCCACAAAATTAGTGGTTCAAATAACACTAAGAGACCAGGTGCTGATGACTGAGCTTGTAATGGTAGCTGCTCGGGAGGCTGAGAAAAGTCTGTGAGACTCTTCTTTCCCAAAACTAGTCAAAAAAGTTGGGAGTGGAGCTGTGGCTCAAGTGGTAGAGTAGCTGGCTTTAAGCACAAAGAGGTTCAGGAACAGTGCCCAGGCCCAGAGTTCAAGCCCCAGGACCAGAAAAAACAAAAACAAAAAAAACACTAAGAGAAGCAACAACTTCAAGGGTATACTACTTCCTACCCCACATCCTTTGGTTCCCCCCTTTTAAAAATGCAAGTAGTTGCACAAAGGGGTTTTAATTCAACATATAATTTATGAGTATAGTGCATCTCAATCAATGCCCTCATTTTTTATTTTTCCTCATCTCTTTCAACCCCATCCAGCTTCTTAGATTTTGTTTCTATGAGGCATTAATACCTATGGTCTCTGCCTCAGTTTTATGAAAGGGTTTTATAATTATACAATTACACCCTCTGTGTGTGTGTGTGTGTGTGTGTGTGTGTGTGTGATACAGGGTCTCACTGTAGCCCTAGTTAGTCTCAAATTCACTATTCACTATCCTGCTTTTCTTCTCTCCTGAGTACTGGAATTACAGATATGCACCACCAGGCGTGACTTCAAAATTACACATTTTATATAGCCTACTAATAAGATTATACACCAGCCCAGCTATAAATTCATACAGAAACTTAGTGTGATTATGGAAAAGCTCCTCCTTTGCAAGACTCTTAGCTTCCAACGGCCAGAAAACTGTCATCAAAAGCAGACACACCTAGTATGGCAGTGTGTCCTGGAGGCCTCAGAGTTACAGAGAACCCACAGCTCTGAGGACTCACACTCTGCTCTCAGGGGTAACTGGGTAACCACATCTCACTCAAGCAACACCTGGCGGCTGGTAGCGCCCTGTGAGCTAGTGTTTCACACCAATTCTGATTCCATTGCATTGCATTACTTTAAGTGAGATCATTAGTTTGTTGAGAACATGGAACTTAATATCTCACATTTTAGTGGGATGCAATGACTCATGCCTGTAATCCTAGCTACTCAGGAGGCTGAGGTCTTGAGAATCCCGGGAACTAAAAAGTCCTTGAGATTCTTATCTCCAAATAATCAGCAGAAAACCGGAAGTAGCCCTTTGGCTCAAGGGGTAGGGAGGTAGCTTTGAGCTGAAGAGTTCAGGGACAGCACCCAGGCCCAACGTTCAAGCCCCATGACTCACCAAAAAAAATAAGTGAGGGCCAGGAGTTTGGCCTAGTGGTAGAGTGCTTGCCTAGCATGCATGAAGACCAGGGTTTGATTCCTTGGTACCACATACATTGAAAAAAAAAGCTGGAAGTGGTGCTGAGGCTCAAGTGGTAGAGTGCTAAGCCCTGAGAAAGTCCAAGGACAGTGCTCAGGCCCTGAGCCCAAGCCCAGGACTGGCCAAAAAAATAAAAAAAGGAAAAATAAGTAAGTAAGTGAGATTTTTTTTTTGTCAGTCATGGTGCTTGAACTCAAGGCTACTGCCCTATCTCTGGGCCTGGGCATTGTCACTGAGCTTCTCAGCTCAAGGATACCAACCTGGGGGGAATCCTGCTGTTTGCCATCTGCCCTTAATCATGTATACACTCAGTGTGTGTATGTTGACTGCAAGCAGTCAAGAGCCAGAGGGCGCCTGGCCCCACCCACCTGGAGCAAGTGGGGTGTGTCTCAGGACACCATTGGCTGACCATTGATGACGTGGCTGCTACCGCTGGATCTATATTTAGTGAGCTCCTTCTGTGGAATAAAGATTAGATCTGCACCCAGAGTCCTGATCTCGGGGTCTGTTTATTACTTGTGGGCTCCATCACCATCTTACCCCCACCACCTGGGCCTCCGAGAGGGCCGCCAACACCAACCTATCCCTTGAGCCACAGTGCCAGTTTCTATTTTCTAGTGGTTAATTGGAGATGAGAGTCTCACAGATTTTCATGCCCAGGCTGGCTTTGGACCACGATCCTCAGATCTCAACCTCCTGAGTAGATAGCATTACAGGGGTGAGTCACCACACCCAGCTTCACTTTTTTTTTTTCTTTTGGTGGGCCATAGGTCTTGAATTTGGTCTGGGCACTGTCCCTGAGCTCTTCAGCTCAAGGCTACCACCCTACCCCTGGGCCTGGGCACTGTCCCAGAGCTCTGTAGCTCAAGGCTACTACCCTACCCTTGAGCCAAGCCCCACTTCACGTTTTCTAGAGGTTAACTGGAGATAAGAGTCTCAGGTCCTTTTGTACTTGAGCTTGCTTTGACTTTGATCCTCAGATCTCTGCCTCCTGGGTATTAGGATTACAGGCATGAGCCACTGTGCCCTGTGCCGGCTTCACATTTTTTTTTTATAACTGTCTTTTGACTTATATATAATATATCATATAATATATATTAACATATCAGAATCCTCACAAAATGAATGTAACTTAGCTGCTTCCTGAGAAGCTGGTTCCTGAGAAGAACCTTTAGTTTTAGAAAGCCCTGTAGCCATTCTCATCCAGTTGGGTTTTTTTTTTTTTTTTTGAAAAATTAACCTCCCTCCCTCCTTTCCCCTGTTAATTCTTTTTCTTCTTTCCTTTCTTTCACTCTTTCTTTCTTTCTTTATTTCTTTCTTCCTTCCTTCCTTCCTTCCTTCCTTTTTTTTGAGAGAAGATCTTGCTATGCTGACCAGGTTGGCTTGGAACTCATAATCTTGTCTCAGTATCCCAATTGTAGACTTGGAGAAGCATTTCTTCTCAACTCTAGGCCCAGGAAGTTGGGATGAGAGTAAGCCTGACTCTCACTGGCCAGCCAGAATATCAGATTGCCCTTAGGATAGGCATATGCTCCAGTTTTCTTGGCATGTATTTTGGCACTTCTGCGAAGACATTTTCTTCTGAGGTTGCCACAGGAGTTGGCCTCTGGGCATCATTTTGCCACAGTGAAAGCCAGAATAAGGATGGATTGAGATGGAAGAACAAGAAAGATGGAGAAGAGGAAGTACCAATTGTTCCTCCTTTGCTAAAGGATAAGCTGGATTTAAAGCTGAGGAAATTGTCTTCCCAGCCTGCTGGAAAGAGTTTTAGAGGTCAAACTTTAGAGGTCATTTTATAGAGAAGGAAGTTAAGGTCCTGGGACCATGGAACTTAGAGCTAATTGGGGAGTCCAGAGCTCTTTGTTTTCTTGTCCAAAGGAAGGCCAGTCTGATAAGCATAGTTGAGGGGGAAAAAGGACACAGAAAAATCTTGCTGTGGTAGAACAGCTGAAATCCAGGCGTTAATTAAGTTAAACTCATCAAACATTTTCCCCGGCAGCTCCTGTGTTTGCACAGATGTGCAATCAGTAAATGTGGAAGGTCAGGGATGTGCTGTGCTAGACATTGTGCAAGGCATTGTGGATGCAGCGGTGTCAGAACACAGATTCAGAGGCCAAGGATACTGCTGAATGGTAGAGTGCTTATCTAGCACGTGCCAAGCCCTAGTCCCACGTCCGGTACTGCAAAAATCAAACGGAAAGGAAACAAAAATCAGACTTAGTTTGTCAACTCCGGGAGGTTCCACAGACACTGGTGTGGAAGGCCCACCCTTGCATTGTGGACTCATTACATAGTGACTCCTGATGCTAGAAGCTGGCCCTGTGTATAGGAATGCAAACAAAAGCTAGACGGTGACTGGCATTTGTCTCCAGTTCACTTGCAGGGACAGCCCTTCAGAAAGTCAAATTCCTCAGCTCAAAAAAATCCTGAGAGCAGAGCCAGGAGCACTGGAGAAGAGCTCTGTCATGCCCTGCTTAATACCAAGCTTTCTTAATAATTTTCAGTGATTGGGGAGAGGTGGGGAAGCCAGAGGGGAGCTGAAGGAAGAGAAAAGCTGTGGCCAATTAGCTGAAATGTTACAGTCGGCATACCCCCGGCTTGATGGACTCATTAAGCCTCCCGCTCCCTGACAGTTTTTGGTTGTAGTTAAGAGCAGACATGGCCTCTCTGCCTTGCATATGTGGCCAATGCCAGCCGAAATGTGCGTGTCTGCGTGCTCCTCTCTGTTCACAGTGGGCGACCTCCTGCTCGCCCCCCCCAGGAGTGCCTGAGCTTGTGTGTTGACTCTTCTACCCTGAAGTCTTCCCCAAATACCAAATGATTTCCCTGCATGCGTAGATTATCTTTTCTCTTCAGAAGTTTAATCTGAATGCTCAATGTTCAGTTGCCAAAGGCGATGAACTAATTTCTCTTGTCATTGCCACTTGCTAGAAATGTCATCATTACTGAAGCGGGAGAAAAGGGAGAAGAGCATGGACAGGAGGTGGGGTGCTCTCAGAGCCTCCTGGAGCTCTGAAATGCCAGTTATTAAGAGAGCCAGATCCTGATGAAGGGCTTGGTCTGGAGGGGGCGTGATCTGGAGAGGGGCCTTGTCCAGGTGTGAGAAGTCTGGGATTCCTACCCTGGGCTCTATCAGTCAGGATGCCCCGTGGACAGACAGCTAGAGTCCTTTGTGACCTCTGTAATGAGACTTGCTTCTGAACAACAGTTCTGTTGCTTGAAGAATCACAGTTCTCTGTGTGACCTGGCTTATGTAAGGCTCCTTGCAAGAGTGCCTCCTTGCACTTGGCAAACTGGGAGACTTTGAAGACAGGTCGCCTGCTGTCTGCCACTGGTCAGGGAGAATGTAGCCTGATGTCAGGTTAGACTCCAAGGTCAGGTCCTCCTTCAAAGATGTTGCCTGTCTTGTGATGTCAGGTCATGTTTCTTTCTTTTTTCTATTGTGTTTGTATCCTGCTTTCTATTTTTGTGAAGGATTTTTCTAAAGTGGTTTTGTTGTTGTTTAAAAATGTATTTAGAGAGCTGGGCACCAGTGGCTCACACCTGTAATCCTAGCTACTTAGAAGGCTGAAATCTGAGGATGGATGTTCAAAACTAGCCCTGAAAGTCCGGAGACTCTTATCTCCAATTAACCACTAGAAGAATGGGAGTGGTAATGTGGCTCAAATGCGAGCCTTGAGTGAAAAAGCTCATGGACAGTGCCCAGGCCCTGAATTTATACCCCATGACTGCTTAGAAACTGATGATCTTGGGCCGGGTGCTGTAGCTCTTGCCTGTAATCTTTATCTACTCACGAGGCTGAGATCTGAGGATGAAGGTTCAAAGCCAGCCTGGGCACAAAAGGACCTGAGAATCTATCTCTAATTAACCTCTAGAAAACAGGAAGTGGGGCTTTTCTCAAGGGTAGGGGGGTAACCTTGTGCTGAATTACTCAGGGACAGCGCCCAAGGCGAGTACAAGCCCCATGACCCATCTAAAGAGAGAGAGAGAGAGAGAGAGAGAGAGAGAGAGAGAGAGAGAGAGAGAGAGAGAGAGAGAGAGAGAGAGAGAGAAGAAGAAGAAGAAGAAGAAGAAGAAGGAGGAGGAGGAGGAGGAGGAGGAGGAGGAGGAGGAAGAAGAAGAAGAAGAAGAAGAAGAAGAAGAAGAAGAAGAAGAAAGAAGGAGGAGGAGGAGGAGGAGGAAGAAGAAGAAGAAGAAGAAGAAGAAGAAGAAGAAGAAGAAGAAGAAGAAGAAGAAGAAGAAAGAAGGAGGAGGAGGAGGAGGAGGAGGAAGAAGAAGAAGAAGAAGAAGAAGAAGAAGAAGAAGAAGAAGAAGAAGAAAGAAGGAGAGGAGAGGGAGGGAGGGAGAGAGAGAGAGAGAGAGAGAGAGAGAGAGAGAGAGAGAGAGAGAGAGAGAGAGAGAGAGAGAGAACCTGATGATCTCAGGTACCTGTGGATGCTCATACCTATAGTCCTAACTACTTCAGAGGCTGAGATCTGAGTGAGGATCCAAGTTCAAAGCCAGCTTGGGCAGAAAAATTTGTGAAACTCTTATAGCCAATTAGTGAGCAAAAAGCCAAAGGTGGAGCTGTGGCTCAAGTGGTTCAGTGCTAGCACAAAGCTATGGGAAAGAATAAGGCCCTGAATTCAAGGCTTAGTACTGGCACCAAAACCAACAAACCAAACAACAAAAATCTGATGAGGTAATTTAATAAAATAGGAAACAGCAGAAACGTAAGTGATCAATTTCCGTGCTTCCACACTTCATACCCGCAGCTCAGGCTTGCGCTGGATTTCAGAGTTATCTCATGTTCAACTTGGGAGTCAGCATGTCACTACCAAACAGAACTAACTGAGTGCTCATTTTGCTCAGGAATGTGGTTCTTTTGTTCTTAGTTTTCCCATTTCAGGCTCATCACCAGTCCTATGATTGTGTGTGTGTATGTGTGTGTGTGTGTGTGTGTGTGTAGATGGAACAAGGAGTCTTACATGTGCTAGGCAGAGACTCCCCCAATGAGCTGCTGCATCCCCATTCCACAAATAGAACTGGGAGGTAAGCACTTTTTCAGATAAGGACCAGAAATGGTCAATCATTTGCCTCAGGATCTGCAGTCTAGTAAATGACTGGGCTGGGATTTGAACCTTTGATTAATAGACTTCTAGTATCTGTTATGTTACTTATATCAAGTTTCTAGCTAGTGGTTATCAGCAAAGCTGGCTTAGTCCCAGTCTTTGGACATGAGTTGCAGTGGGCAACGAATGCCTTCCTTTGGTTGTTCTCAGTTCCTCTGTCTGTGCAATGGGCATGGTATTGTGGATCCTGCCTCCCTGACTGCTTCTTGTAAGGGCAGAAATGGATATTTCCATTGAAATTTCTATTGTGGGGAAAGGGTAACAAAGCAGCAGGTTATGAGGCAGTATTAGCACAATCATTGAGTCATCTGGGGATCTTTGTGCTAGGCCAACAGAAGCCCATCTGGCCATTGTCATCTTGACTAGGTAGTGCAAAGCTTAATATTTGACCTGGAAGTCCAAGTCAAGGGTGGAGGAAGGGGTTGTGGGTACTTAGAAGTGGATTCATATAGAGCCTGGATCCCTTCATCTCTGCAGAAAATTTGGTGGTTTTGCTTCTAAGATCTGACTCCATTCTAATCTCTGAAAGCAGACTTTGCATTTCAGTAACAAAATCAGCCTTCAGCCAGCCCTTCCTGCTGCGAATGTTTTCAGAGCAGAAGCAAGGCTCAGATTAGAAGAGGGGGTGTGAAGATCTTGCTCCAGTGGGCAAGCACTGTTCAGATGTTTCCTGACCACTTAGGTTTGCTGTTGGGCCAGAAGACAGGCTTCTTGAGGCTCAGTGCTTTCCGGTCCGAGCAGCTGTCATTTCAAGTTGTACAAGTAGAGTGAAGGGCAGGGCTTAGGAATGCTGATCCCAAGGCTGGACTGGCAAGGTACCAAGATGATTTAAAAAAAAATGGCTTTTGCCTGTATCTGCTGCTCTGAGATCTCCTGAAATATCCAGACAAGGCCCTCAGTAAGTCAGGACTTTTTATCTGTCAGCAAAGACACTTCTACTTAGTTCTAATTTCCTGGAGTCACAGGGATCACAGTGCCTGGGGCTCCCAAGCAGAGTCCTAAACACAGAGATGCTCCAGCCCATCCTTCAGTATTCTCCACTCTGTTTCTGCATTTCTTTGCTCCCAGAGCACTCCAAACACTTTCTCTCCAAAAATGGAGCACAAGAGAACCAACTGAAGTAGCCACTCATGGAAAATCCCCTAAGATGTCAGGGCTCTCTCATCCGAAACAGACCAGTCTTTAAGGCTTCTATAGAACCTGGGGTTAAGCCAGAGTCACAGCCCTAGGCCCCTCAACCACCCAGGTAAGTCTGCCTGAACTCCTTCTGGGGAGGGAGTTGGTGTGTTGCTAGGAGACAGGACTCTCCCTCTAAGGAGCTCCCAGCTGCATGGGCTCCTGGGAAACCAGAGTGAGAGACCTGTCCTCAGGAGCTAACACAGGAAAAGATTGAGAGGCAGGAAGGTAGAATAGTGTCTTGTTTCTTTTTCCTTCTTGGGAATATTATCGTTTCAAAGCCCCCCTCCATTTTCCCCTTACTTCTGTGAGTTTTCAGGAAAGTGAGGGTGTGTGTGGGGGGGTGCTTTCTCTTCATTTTAAATCATTGTAATTTATTAATGTCCAGAGGAGTTTGCAAGGGGACACATCCACAGTGAAAATCAGAACCAAGACTTGAAGGTATTTTGTCTGGGTCCAAGTTCAACCAGCACTTGCCTCTAAGAAAAAACATTTCATTTGGTTATTTCTTGGAGTTGGGGGGTGGGGAAAAAGAAAAGTAAGGAGAAAGAGAGAGAGAGAGAGAGAGAGAGAGAGAGAGAGAGAGAGAGAGAGAGAGAGAGAGAGAGAGAGAGAACCAAGAAGGCTTCTTGAAGGTGGTGGGCTGCATGGGCCCTGGACAAAAGGAGAAGCTGGCAGACAGAGAGTAGATGACCTCCCAAGGTCAGTCCTTGCCAAGGGCTCTGAGATTTTGCAGGATCCAGATGCCAACCTCAACCCCTTTCCACTCCTCTCATCAGGGACAAAAGGCTGGAAATTAAAAACTCATCATTTGTTGGAACGAGGCAGCTTTGGGCCCTAGGGTGGGCCAGTGAAGACCACACTTGACGCTTCCATTCACAACCTGCCTGGGCAGAGGGGATGGAAAAGCCACTGCCATCTGGCTGCCCAGCCACACTGATAGGGGGAGGGAGGACATGGGGCTTGGCTGGGGTCCCTGCCACAGGGCTTGCACTGGAAGTTGAACCTGGGACTCTCTTGTACCCTCATCTTACCACCTGCTAATTTTCTTCAACTGCTCTCTGACCCACTTCCCAGCCCAGACTTGGAGAGGCTTGGACTGGGGAGTCAGTGAGTTACAGGGCAGAGGGGAACAAGCCTAGATGACATGAAAATGCACGTTTTTTAATTACACGAGAGAAAATTTCATCGCTTTGTCTGTCCTGGGACCACAGTTATCTGCTTGTCTGCTCTGGACCAAGCATTCTGTGCATGCACAGTAGGTTGCTTGGCCTTTTCCTTTGCAAGAACCTACATTTGTTCGCAGTTCACATGAGGAAGGCTTGATTTATCATGTTCCTGATTGATCATACCCAAAACTAAAGAAGGACCTGGGTTTCAGACCTATGAACAGTATAGGAGCTGTGAGTATAGTAAATGACATTAACTCAAATGCTTACCTTGAGAAAATCAGTGACGTTAGTGTAAGAGTGAAGGAACTAGTAAATAAGTCTCATCCAAAATGGCTCATTCATTTCTTAGCACTATGATCAGTTGAAGGACTGCCCAGTATTGCCACATCTTCTGAGTTTTCAAGAGAAGCTAGAAGCCTGGATTTTTAAGCCTGTTAATTTCTTAGTTGACAACAAATTAAAATAATCACTTTGAAAGCATAGTGAGGGGAGAGATGCACACATATATGCCCTGGAATACACATATACTATGAGGAGAGTGAGTAATGGCCTGACCAATTCCAGCAGAAAAAGTCTAAAGAATGAAGGAAGCTGCTGGCTCTTACCTGTACCCTTAGCTACTCAGGAGGCTAAGGCTATTCAGGAATTCGGTTTGAAGCCAGATGTAGGCAGAAAAATCTTTAAGACTCCATCTCCAGCAAAAAAACAGGGCTGGAAGCACGGATTAAGTGATGAGATGCTACCACTGTGGTAGTGTGAGTAACAAGCCTAGTGAGAGTTTGAACTTCTGAGTTCGGCCCTAATACTGACATATACATGCTCATGTGCACACATATATACACACTGTGAAAGAGGAAGAAAGATAATCAGAGGTTCATGGGTGATATATAAAATAATGGGCTTAAAGTGAGAGTGTTAAAGAAAGCAAGAAACTACGTATTGCTCTGGAAAAAAAGGTATTAGGGTTTTTCTTGGGATGCATTCTTCAGTAGTCGTTATGACAGATGTTTGAAATGGAGCAAGAATATTCCAATCGAATTTATTTGCGTTATTATGACTAGATCCCTTTTAATATATTGTAATAAAAGAAATTAGGTTGGCATTCCTTTGGAGAATTTCCATTTGACTACAGTCTGAGTATTTTTTAAAATGTAAATTCTCCCAAACCTTTATTGTATGGAGTCTCAGCTTATATTCAGGTTATGAGCATCATGCTTTTGATTCAGTTTCTTGACGTATGAGGGGTACGTTACATAGATCCACTACATTGTGCTTGGTGGACAGTGGACCCCAATTCATTTCTCCTTAGATTCAGTTGGCGAAGGTGATTTCCACCCTTTCTGTCAGGTATTCCTAGTGGAAACATGAAATGAGAGTGGAGTGTGCCTTCTTGGTCAGACACATTTATCCAGGCCTCTCATGGCATGAACTTTCTGTACTGAATGTGATCCGAGATTATGTGCTGTGTTTTCTTACAACATCATTCCTAAACACAAGACAACCATGCTGTCTAGTACTCGGATAAACAGCCGTTTTGTTCTCAAGCTGGAGGAAAATAGGATTAGTAAACTGGCTGGGAGACATTCCATGCCTTTGCACCTTCTGAACTGCAAGCTAACATAGTGTGTAAACTAACAGTATATATATATATATATATATATGTATATATGTGTGTGTTATTTACATATATATTATGTTACTTATATACATACTGTTACATATATAATCTGTTCTTTTATACCTTTAAGTTGTACAAAAGGGTTTCAATTCCACATGTCAGTTTATGAGTACATTTTGGTCAATGTCATCCCTTCCATTGTTTTCCCTTATCTTTCCCACCCATGACCTCAAGTTACCTGGTTCCGTTTTCACATAGATGCATTGAATGTTATGACTGCATTCACCCACCTTTCCTCTCTCCATTTATTTGTTCTTCCTCCCTTTGAACCTTTACCTTTCTGATAAAACATATGCCAGTTTCCTAATATTCATTTTGTTAAACTGTAATTAGTTATTCAAAAGAATTATACCATTGCACTCATCCTCTGAGTACACCATACTTTAGTTTATTGGTTTGTGTGTGTGTATATATATATATATTTAACCCTGTGTATGTTTTCATGTATGTTTATAACTTAGATCTAACTTCCACATATGTGAGAAAACACACACTGTTTGTCTGAGCCTGACGTCACTTAATTTTTTCCAGGTCTATCCATTTCCCTGCAAATGACACAATATTATTATTCTTGATAGATAAGTTACATATATATATGTGTGTGTATATCTATACATATAGATCTGTGTATATCTATATGTGAGTATATGATTCATATATACATTTGCACATATATACATACATACACACATATACTATCCATACCCTCCATACACACATGCATCACATTTTCTTGGCCCATATTGTAGAACTGTTGGGGTCTTTCGTCCCCAGTCTCTCTGGATCAGCAGGAGGGATAGGGAGAACATGCCCTGATCAGGATGAGCCAAGAGAGGAGAGGCCCACTGATTGCTGCACCCAGCCCTCCTTCCTTGGAGCACAAACGGATGTGTCAGGCAGGCTCATCAAGGCAGGAATCTCTAACCTCCCAAACCCCCTCTTGAGGAAGTCCCTCTAGCTAATATACCCCCACTATAGGACAGCAGAGAGTGATAAAGCAATAACACATTTGTAACCAATGGTAATCAAGTCTTGCGCCCTGCCTCTTGCATGTTGCCTTGCTTCTCAGCAGAAAGTTATTCACAATACCGATGATATAGCTCAAAGTTAGACATGGTGTTACTCGGCTCCCAGCATAGGACATTTGGTAATTTCCATAACGTAGCTTCCACACAGGAGAGAGATCATTTGGGACTAGCTGAGAGAATTTGGAAGATTCCATCTACCTTCAAGATTCTAATCTTTTCTGAGTTCTCTCTTTTAAAATACACTGAGTATTGGATGGAATTACCTTTGCAATAATCCATTCTGAGAGTATTCTTGTCTGTCTTCTGTTGACTTATACAGTATCTGTCATATATCATATATTTGCTTTATTTACTCACTTATTCACTTAGCAAATCTCTGTGATATCCAATGCTAGATTCTGTAGACCAAGAGCTAGGCACAGTGGTACCTGCTGTCTCTGCCACCCCTCTTTCCCTTGCCCCTCCCCCTTTCATCCCTCAGTCTCTCCATCTCATTTCTGTTTCTATTGCCCTCTCCCTCCTCCCTTTCTTTTCTCTCCCTGCTTTTTGGCAAGGTCTTACTCTGTCACATAGAGTGACCTCTATTTCAAGATCCTTCTGTCTCTGCCTACTGAGTGCTGGGATATTGGCATGAGCTACCACAGTGTTTCATAGTTTGGGGAGTATTTGTTTGCAATCTCTTTTATTAAAAGCATTCCAAAATTTTAGCTTTAAATGGAATTATCTATGAAATAGTCTTATTAGCTTCATTTTCATATAGCTTATTTCAAGTGTATAGCAATATGTATTTGTATATTGATCTTGAATTCTGCAACCTTGGCAAATGTGTTATTCATTGTAGTAACATTTTGCTGGATTCTTAAGTATTTTCTATATGTAAAATTATGTCCTCTAGACATAAAAATAGTTTTTACTTCTTCCTTTCCAATTTAGATGCCTTTATTCTGCTTTCCCATAATTTCCCTGGCCATATCCTTTAACATAAGGTTGAATAGAAATGGTGTAGAATATTTGTTTTATTCCTAGCAAGGAAACATTTTTAGAAGGAAATTGCATTTCTGATGGCCAGTTTCTTAGAAATATTTTAAATGAAATAAAAAATGTCTTCAATAATAATCAAGCTAAACATAAGACTTTGTAACTGTTCACATTCTATTATGTAGTGGTCCTGAGATTATTTAGTATACAGTGATGATGGAGAATGTATTATCCTAAATCATTGGAAAACTGATGCACAGCTGAGATTCCTCTCCAAGGAAGGGCTTGTCCAAGACTGTAATGAATCAGCCTGTTCAAGGATTATCTCAGCTGCAGAGAGCTGCCTTGCCTATGGTCATAGCTTTCCCCAAGCAGACCATATCCATTAACTAATTTGGTGTAAGAATAAAAAGGCATGATCAACTTGGCCCAACTCTAGAGGAAAACTCTAAAGAATGATTCCAGCTCCAGAGCTGTCTGTGAAGTTCATCAGGGCTGTTGAGGCTGTTGTTGACATTACTGGACACTTTGTCTACTTTTGCTCTCTTCTCCTTCCTGCTACTGACGGTGAATCCAGGGCACTTCAAAACACCTAACTCACCAAACTCCACATCAAGTTCTGCCTCCCAGGAAATCCTACCTGCAGCACCTGGGCCTTCTCATTTGTCATTATTCCTGTAGATAACTCCTTTTGGGAATTTAAGTCTTTTCTTTATTCTATGAGTAAACCTTGAGGCACCATTTCTTTGGAGCCTGTATTTTATACAGCTATATTACATTTTATACATCCTGGACTGATTTTATGAATTTTGTCCATTCCTCAGGTGATTTCCAATCAGCTGGTGAGAGCAGAAGGTGTACATTCCCTTAGGATGTACTACGGAGTGCTTATCTCTGGATGGTAGGTTGTAGCCTGTGTGGGCTTCTCATGCTAATTTTGTCTTGATTGACATTTTAACTTGATTCACATTATAGAAGGCAAGAAAACCATCAATCAGAAATATCAGGACCCAAGTCCTTAGAACCTATGAATATTATCATAAGGAAAAGAGCTTTCTAAAATGCAATTAAGGGGTTTTTAATAGAGAGACTATTCTGGATTTCCTAGGTGGATCTTAAATCCAATTATGAGCAACTTATATTAGCAAGAAATTCATTGTACAAAGGATTCTGTGATATTCCTATACTTGCAAATGTGGTTCTTTGATCTAATTTGTCCCTTCTACTACTCTTTCTTAACCTCTCCCCTTGCTACTGCCCTTTTTGCCATTTTCAGTGAGTTTCATTGTGCTGTTCAGAGTCCATATGCAATACGCTTCAATCATATTAACTCTCATGACACTTCCCTTATCTTGCTGGTTCCTTCTCCTCCCCCAGTTTTCACTACCTTTACAATCATGTCATATTATTATTATTACAATTACTATTTATTTTTTAAATTTTTTTCTTGTGATTAATAGAAGGGTTACATTATATTCACCAGATAGAAGGTGCATAACTTCACAAACATTGAGACCCTTTCTTATGACATGGTCCCCATTTCCCTCCCACCCTCCCCTCACTTATCTTGATTTCCCCCCTTCCCTATTCAATTTCAAATAACCAATTAAGCACATATAAAATATATCAGATAACAAGGTGAAATATTGTAACAATATAAGATAACCAAGGGATGGCAAAAGAGATGAGAGATAACATAGTACATTAAGGACAATAGTCACTTATTATATGGCTTTTGTTTTCTTCCCCTGGAGGTCCTTACATTTAGTGCCATATTATTTGGCCTAATGTGTCTAGATTTCGTCTATTATAAATCTCTGCTAGGAGAGCCCAAGTTTTCTACTGATTATGACAAATGAGGGAGACTATTGGTCCTATGTTTCTTTGAGTCTGGCTTACTTCACTTAATATAATTTTTTCTAAGTCTTTCCATTTCTTTACAAATGGGTCGATGTCGTTCTTTCTGACAACAGCATAGAATTCCACTGTGTATAAATCTCACATCCTGTTGATCAACTCATCAACGGAGGGGCATCTGGGTTGGTTCCATATCTTTGCTATGGTAAATAGTGCTGCAATGAACATCATTGTGCTAGTGGATTTAGTATGCCCTTGTTTCTGGACGAGTGGGTAAATGCCAAGTAGTGGAATTGCTTAGTCTTTTGAGGAACTGCCATACTGCTTTCCATAGTGGTTGAACAAGTTTGCACTCCCACCAACAGTGTAGTAGTGATCGCTTCTGGCTGCATCCCCTCCAGCATCTGTTATTATTCATTTTCTTGATCCTGGCTATTCTAACTGGAGTGAGGTGGGATCTTAGAGTTGTTTAGATTTGCATTTCTTTTATGACCAGAGATGTCGAGCATTTCTTCATGAGTCTATAGGCCATTTTTGTTTCTTCTTCAGAGAAGACTGTCTTTAAGTCTTTGGCCCATCTTTTAATGGGATGGTTGTTACTTTGGAGATTAGTTTTGGAGTGATTCAATTTTTTGAGCTGTTGATATATGGTTTTGAGCTGTCTGTAGTATGGTTAGTGAAGATCTTCTCCCATTCTGTAGGCTTCCTAATGAATTTACTAGCTATGTCCTTTGCCATACAAAAGCTCTGCATTTTAATGCAGTCCCACTTACCCAGCCTTTCTCTGATTTGTTGTGATTCTTGATCCTTATTGAGAAAGTTTTTGACCTGTGCCAAGGAGGCCTAGTGTATCTCCTATTCCTTCCTGTAAAGTTTTCAGTGTCATCTTTTACCTCGAGGTCTTTGATCCATTTGGAGTTAATTCTAGTGCAGGGGGACAAAGAAGGATCCAACTTTAGTTTTCTACAGGTGCTTCTGCCAGCACCACTCGTTGAGGAAGCTGTCTTTCTTCCATTCTATTTTTTTGGCTCCCTTATCAAAGAGTAGGTGGCCATTACAATGACTATTTCTACTTATTGTTAGTAGTAACTGGGCTGGAACTTGCAAGTGAGTAATTTGTGATATTTGTCTTTCTGATCTTGGCTTATCTTGCTCACAGGATGAGCTCCGTTTACTTTCCTATAGAATTCATTCTTCTTTATGACTGAAGAATTTTCTAGGCATATATGTACCACATATTCTTCATCCATTCATTGGTTGGCTGATACCATAGCCTGGCTATTGTAAATAATGCTGTAATAAAAAATGAGTGGATGACTGTCTCTATTTAATGTTGACTTATATTCCCTAGGATATATTACTAGATATAGTAAGATCATACAGTAGTTCTGTTTTTCATTTTTAAGGGATCCTCACCTGATTTCCATAGACGTGACACCAATTTACGTTCCCACCAATAGTATGTAAGGGCTCCTTTTCCTCTGCAACCTTTCAACTTTCTTGCTTTGGTGATTGCCATTCTGACTGAGGTAAGATGGACTCTCAGTGCCACTATGATTTGCATTTTCTTTATGGATCACTACGTTGAAAATTTCTTTTTAAAAATTATTTTATTATTTTTTATTTTTCTTCCAGTCCTGGATCTGAGGTCAAGGCCTGAGCACTGTCCTTGGACTTCTCAAGGCTAGAGCTCTACCACTTGAGCCTCATCACCACTTCCAGCTTTTTTCCATGTGTGTCATACTGAGGAAGCGAACCCAGGTCTTTGTGCATGCTAGGAAAGCACTCTACCACTGGGCCAAACTCCTGGCCCACATGTTGAACATTTCTTTATTGTCTCTTTGTACTTTTTTGAGAATGTTCCATTTCTTTCTTTTTCTTACTATTTTTGCTGATCATGGGGCTTGAATTCAGGGCCTGGACATGGTCCTTGAGCCTCTTTGTGCTCAAGGCTAGTTCTCTACCACTTGAGCCACAATGCCACTTCTAGTTTTTTTCTGAGTAGTTTTATTGGAGGTAAGAATCTCACAGACTTTTCTGACTGGCCTGGCTTCAAACTGCAATCACAGATCCCAGCCTCCTGAGTAGTCAGGATTATAGGCTTTTGTCCCTGGTGCTGTTTAGTTTTTTAAATGGATCATTTGTTTCTTTGGTGCTCAATTTTCAAACTTTTACTATATTCTAGACACTAATCCACTGGGAGATGAATAGCCAGCAAAGATATTCTCCCAGTTTTTGGGTTCTTTCTTCAGTCTAGTGGTTATTTCTTTTGATGTGCAGAAGCTTGTGGATTTGATACAGTCCCTTTTTCCTATTCTTACTCCTATTTCCTGAGTAACCAGAGTTCTATTGGAGTGTGGATGCCCATAATTTTATCTTTAAATATTGTCCCTATGCTTTCTTGTTGTATTCCAATTTTGAGTCCATTCTGAATGTATTTTTATGCAGAGTGAGAAAAAATTCTTAATTTTCTTTATTCATTCATTTGCTCATTCATTCATTCATTTATTGAAAAGGCTGTCTTTTCTTTCTTGTATGTTTTTGGCTCCTTTGTCTAAGATCAAATGGCTATAGCTGTGTAGATTTAGTTCTGCATTTTCTATTTAATTCCATTGGTTTATGTGCCTATTTTTGTGTCAGTGCCATGCTATTTTGTTATTATGGCTCTGTAGTATAGTTTGAAGTTAGGAATCATTATACCTCCGACATTGTTTTCCTTGCTCAAGATTTCTTTGGATTTTAGGATTGATATATCTATTTCTGTGAAGAATGACATTGTCATTTTAGTGAGCACTTCCGTGAAGCTGGAGATTGCTTTTGGCACTATGGCCATTTTCATAGTATTAATTTTGTCAATCCATGGCCAAAAATGGTGATTTTTTTCCATTTTCTGGCATCTTCTCCAGTGGCTTTCTTCAATAATTTATAGTTTTTATTGCAGAGGTCTTTTACCCAAATGACTTCCTAGATATTTTTGAGACTATTAACGAATTGTTTTTCTGCTTTTTGTCTCAGCTTGATCGTTGTGGCTGTATAGAATAGTTACAGATTTTTGTATGCTGATTTTGGACCCTAATTTACAATTATGATCATGCTTACAAGAAGCAGGGGAGGGTTTGACACATCTAGAAGAGAAGACAGCATGATTAAGAAGACAGAGATTTGAGCACGATGCCCACAAGTCAAAGAATGCAGGCAGCTACCAGAAGCTGCAAGAAGCTAGAGATAGATTCTCAAGAATGTTAAGTGAGGGAGAGAATGTACCATTGTTTTGATCTTGCCTTGGTAAAGCTGATTTTAACTTCTGGCCTTCAGATCTATGTAAGAGTGAACTTCCCCTAGTTCAGGACACTGAATTTGTCATAATTTTGTCTCCAAGCCTTGGTGGGTTTCACCTGTGCATTTTTCTCTGAAGGACCCGCTAGCCTTTGAACATTACTGATAACACAGAGAGCAATATAAGTAGCATCCTCGAAGACATTACCTAAAAGAGCAATCTCTACCATTTTCTGGTCCAAGGTCATTCTATGCAAAAGATACAGATGTGCAACTCTTTGACTTACTAGTATGGTATATGACTCAGCCCTCCGGGTAAAGCAATCACCCTGTGGGCTCTGCAGGACACGTACTCATTTTAACTTTTCTATACTTAAACTTTCTTCTTATATGGAACAACTAGAATGTGTACTGTATGGTCTAAATTCTTCCCTTATCAGCATGGAATCTGACTCTTGATTATACCATCATCATGAACTGAAACCCTGTCTCCTGGAAATTGAACTGGTAAAAGAGTGGCTTAGATCTACATGGACTTAACCTTTGTTGGTTAAATTTAGTGGCTATTTTGGCATCTTGAGTCTCCTTGTTGTGAGTGGCCCAAGTGCAAACCTCAGATATTTCCCCCACTTTTCATATCTGTTTTTCCTATAAGGTGTTAGTGACCTATTAACTTTGCTCTTGATTTTCTTTCTTTTTGTGTCAGTCCTGGGGCTTGAACTCAAGGCCTAAGCACTGTCCTTGGGTTTTCTCAAGGCTAGAGCTCTACCACTTGAGCCACAGCACCACTTTTGTTTTTTTCTATGTATGTGATACCGAGGAATCAAACCTGGGTCATTGTGCATGCTAGGCAAGCACTCTACCACCAGGCCCTTTTTCTTGATTTTCGAACTTAGCTAGTTTTGTTTTTATTGCTTTGGATAGCCTTCCTCCTTTATTTTATCACAGTAGAATCTCCATTGATTAATACTCAATACTGTCGTTAAAGACACCGAAAGTTTGCTTAGCAAATCTACAGATGATACAAAGCTGTAAGGCAGAGCTTTCCAATTCAAGCATGAGGTGACAAAATCGGGGTTTGTAAAGATTTATCATGATTAGAAAACGAGAAATCTAATTTGACATATTGGGACACGAAATTCACCGACTGTTTCAAGATGACCAAAGTACTTCATACAGGAATGGTGAGTTTTCACCTTCCAAGTAAAAGCCATTTGTGTGACAAAGATCTGGAGGATTTAATTGAGCATTTCAAGATGAGCCAATGGTGTTCTGTGCGTCCTTTAAAAGCTTGCATAGTAGTTGAAGCTTGCATTAATGAGAGTGTGGTAATCAGACTGAAGAAGATCATGTGTTCTGGGCTGGTCATATGATACATGGAGTTGTATTCTTCTCTGGTCTAGGATGGGGAGGCTGCTTAAGGAAGGAGTCTAGAAAGGGAAGGTGATAAAGGATTTTGAGAATGAAGCATGGTCAAGGAAACTGGGATAATTGTTCTGTAGAAGGAAGTAGCATCAACGAGCTCATCACTGTATTCAGAGTCACTGGGTGGGCAAAGTATAGCTCAGAGAAGACCCTGGACCCAGACTGGGCAGATCTAAGTTGACAAGAGAAAGGAAAGTCAGAACTGTGAAGCATAAGGGGGAATTTCTTGGAGCTCTCCAGAGTGATTTGTATAGGCAGAGGGAGAATGAATATCTGTCAGGAATGCTCTGCAGAGATTTCTTGCATCTAAAAAGAAATTGGACCAGATGAGCTCTCTCTGAGTCTGACAGTCCTTGCTTCTCTGAAGTCCATTCAGGCCTCCCAAGATTTGTGTGTGGTAGGCAGAGTGATGACATGGCATCTCTTGCAAAGATGGGAGTGAAGGTGGCATACTTAAGACTTGCTAAACTTTGGCTTCTTAATTCCCAGTGCAAGGCTTTTCCACATGAGTAAGGTTTGCATTGGAAAGAACCATAAGGGAACCTGGAGAGAGCAAAGTTTGTTTTGAGTTTTTGCTTGCTGTAAAAGTCTTGAGTGGATTTGAGGAGTTGGTTGGGATTAAGGAAGTGCCAAATGATCTTTTGGGGACAAAGCTGATAAGTTTACTGTTTGATTTTCTAAAAGTTACGTTTGCTCTGTCTACCCTGCCTGTGCTTTTCTACCTGCATAGGCCTAGATAAGCAGTCAAAAGTGATCTGTATCCAGGCATTCTGTGCAGTTGGGGTCACCCAAGAGATTTTAGACCAGACTGATCAGATCAATGGAATTCCCATCTGGTTTATGGTTTTCTGCTGAGACCGTGGATCTGAATCAAATGCATTAAAAAAAGGTTGGCTGTGAGAAGTCATCCCCTCATCCCATGTAGAAATCACAGCAACTGTGAAAGACTAGCTACAGAGAGAAGACACAGGAGGCAGGGAGACTTTAGAGTTTTAAGTTGTGGTGACTTGGGTTAGGGTACATTGATGGGGTGAGGAGCAGCAGCTGGATTTAAGAACTATGATAAAGATGCATTGCTTGGCTGGTTGCAGAATCTGTTCAGTGACAAAGAGGATGGGGGATTTGAGATTTCCCAAAGCAGAGCTCTGGGTCCCAGAAGACATCTTGTGGTGGCCACATCTCTGATTCAGCAGCCTTGGTATTTTGAACTCACTGCCTGTTTTATTTCTCTTGAAGAAAACAGTGCCTGCAAGAGACATCCATTTGTCTATCTTCTTGCAGAGCCAACTGGCTGAGACTTGACCTCTGTGTCGTATGTGCACATATGGACGCTAGCTGGGCCTTGCCCTTGCTGTGTGCAAAGTTGCAATGGCTGCTCTAGCGTCCCCTTCCTTTCTCTGCCACTGTTGCCTCTCCTAAGCAAATATTTTACGTGTGACTTCTAGGCCAGGCAGAACCCATCCACCTCTTCCATAAGACGGTTAAGGGCTGTCACCTGGCTACAAATGAGCAGCTTCGATTGCTCAGGAAAAGATATTACAATTTTATCTCCTTGTACTGTTCAATAAAACATTAGTATCTCAGCATTTTTATTTAACAATAGGCAACCTTAGGCCAGTAATTATGCAACAATTATAATCATAAAAACTGTCCCCTGCTGCTCACCTAGAAACATGAATATATTAAACCAAGACTAACCATCTAAAAGGCAAGCAGCAAAGCCCCCTCATTTTTAATGTCCCTGCAGTGCACCATGGGAAGCTAATAATTCACCCTCTAATTAGTATCCCTTCTGCCGCTGTTGGCGCAAGGACAGACAAAGAGGGAGAGGCTTCGTTACAAACTTGCCTTGGTAATCTTTAAATGTCGGAATGCTCTGCGGGTTGGCTGAGCAGAGATGGGCAAAATGGGGTGCAATTAACAGCGGACAGAAGCTCACCTTGTCTTGACTGAGCATTCTTGCCCTAACAAGCTCGGGGCAAGCACCCCCACCGGACCATCCCATACTGCTTTGTCTTTTAAGGCATGGCACCATTCATCCCGTTCCTCCTTCATTCAGTTGGCCACGAGAAAGGTCTGGATAGAGAAGGTAGAACCAGAAAAGGTGCTGTCCCTGTAAGAACTGCCCTGGGTCACACTGACCAGGGGAGTGCAGCTAAGCAGGAGCTGCAGGTGGTGATGGTTGCCTCTGCTGGTTGGAGAGGGTCAAGGGCAAGGGTGGAGAACTCTAAGATGCCTTTTCTACCCTTGGGCCTCTATCAAGCATTTCCAGAGCCATGGTGTAGTAACTTATTTAACAGCATTGGCTCTCTTCCTCGAGAGGACATGTGCTTCACCTCAGGAGGCTCCTGAAGGAGTGCAGAGTCTGGGAAAAGAGGAACATGGCTAGAGAGCACACCAGGGAGCAGTCATCAGATCGTCAGTGGCTAAGGTGTCCAGGGACAGGGCCAGTGGTGAGCCAGTGGTGGCAGAGGCAGGTGCTTACTTACACAGTGGATGGCAGAACATGGGACCGGGTGGTTAGATATGATCATTTTTATAAGGGAAAACACAAGTCTAGGTTTTTTGAGGGAAAGTCTTTTGAGGGAAATGTTTTTAGTGATTCAGGATTGCACAATTAGGCAAAACTATAGACTGGATTTAATTGTTTTTCCTTTGGTGCTAATGGGTTTGAACTTAGAGCCTTGTAACTGCTAACACTCTACCACTTTTGCCAATTTCTTTCCTTTTAGGTTATTTTTCAGATAGTCTCTAATGCATTGATGTGGAGCTGGCCTTACACCACAATCCATTTACCTATGCCTTTTATGTAGCTGGCATTATAGGCATTGGTTTCCCACATTCAATTTATTCGTTAAGATGAGGTGTTACTTTTTTATCAGAACTGTCCTTGAACCATTACTGTTTATTTAGTTATTTTGTCAATCACAGGGCTTGAACTTAGGGCCTGGGCTTGGTCCCTGAGCTCTTTTGCTCAAGAATAGTACTCTACCACTTGGAGCTACAGCAACACTTCCAGTTTTCTAGTGATTAATTGGAGATAGGGTCCTGCCTGGGCTGCGTTTGAACTGTAATCCTCAGATCTCAGCCTTCTGAGTAGCTAGGATTACAGGTGGGAGCCTGTAGAACTTATTTATAAATATAATGAATGTAATATGTGCTGGGCCAGAGCTAGCCTGAGTGCCTTGAGGGAGGGACATCTGTGTTTGGGGCCAGTACCTACATATAACCAGATGATGTAGATTTCTTTGTGCTGAGTTTGGGTTCTACTTTGACCAATAATTGGCCTTATGCCTGGCCTGTGTAGCCAGACATCAGTCCTTCTCACTGGACAGGTTGGGAGGGAGACAAAGAACAGCTGGGCACAATTAGACAGCTAGGATTAAACTTAGGCTAAACAAGATTGGGCGTTTTTCTCTCCATCACCAGCTCATTAAACTCACTACTTTGACAGCTGAAGCATTCCTGAACTGGCCAGAGCCAGTGTTTTTCCTCCAGAGTCATCAGACAATACCTAAGATTTGGTAATGAGATTCCCTGTGACCTGAGTTGAGAGGACAGCAAAAGGCTGAGTCACGTCCTGGGGCAATGGGACCGACTCTCAGAGCTGTTCCTCCATCCGGTGGACTGCTCTGGCCTGAGAAGCTGCATGACAGACAGTGAGTAGAGCTAGGGGGCCAGAACTACTTTGCTTAGGTAGGGGAAAACCACCCAATTCTAGTGGCTCACACCTGTAATCCTAACTACTCAGCAGCCTGAGATCTGAAGATAGAAGTTTGAAGCCAGCCTATGTAGAAATGCCCAAGACTCTTAGCTCCAATTAACTAGCAAATACCCAGAAGTGGAAGGATGGCTCGAGTGAAAAAAATCCAAGCAGGAGTATGAGGCCCCGAGTTCAAGCCCCAATCAATATTGGAGCGCATGCATGCGCACACACACACACACACGGAATATCTCTGAGTACTGATGGTGGGAGCAGGGAGTGCTGCTCAGGTGTTCTCAGTGTGAATTCAACCCTGTTTCGGGCTGCTGTTACCAACAGAAGCTTGTCACTCTCAGAGTGGGGGAATCCTGGAACAGAGCTTGGTGGAAGATCACTGAATTGACTTGCTCTTGAGGACATTAGGGACAATCTTTTCTTCAGCTCCAGGGAACAGGAGGAGTGAAGAGTCTTCTGAGCATTTACCTCAATTGCAGGGACCCACTGAACCTCTTCCTAAGCAACTTCCCAGCAGAAGAGTGCCTTTTGTTTGACCTTTGTTGTCTTCTCAAACAGCCAAACTGCAAACAATATTGAAGCGCTCTCTCCTTGGCCCAGGAGTTCTGTGGGCGTGGCTCTGAGGGACCCTTACCCACCAGTGCCCCTTGATGATTGGGTGCTAAGAAGGCTGACCTTTCTCCTTAGTTAAATGGAGAGGCTGAGAGATCTATTCATAGAGTACAGGTGGTAACTTACATGTAATTTTTTTAATTTTTTGACTTTTAAGATTCACACTTAGATTTACCACAAGTTTTGGTCCTGGAGAACAAATGTTTTCTTATGCTTGAGCTCTTTTTTGCAACATCTACTATCCAAGGGTAATGCAGGGAAAGGAAAGCGTATTTACTCTACTGGAGTTTCAGTTACATTCTCTCTTTTAGCATATGATGTGGACATTATTGCCAGATAGAGAAACAGGCCTAGAGAGGTTCAGTGATGCGACTTGAGTCCCACAGGAGTTAAGAAAGAGTGGAGTCAGGTTTCAGACACTTGTACAGAAGATTTCAACTCACCCCTTCCTGCTGTCTTAGGTGGTTCTTGGGGTATTTTTTTTTTGCCAGTCCTGGGGCCCGAATTCAGGGCCTGAGCATCATCCTTGGGCTTTCTCAAGAATAGAGCTCTACCACTTGAATCACAGCACCACTTCTGGCTTTTTCTATGTATGTGGTACCGAGGAATCGAACCCCGGTCTTCATGCATGCTAGGCGAGCACTCTACCACTAGGCCAAACTCTAACTTGGGATATGTTTATGAATCAAGATTCTCACTTCTCACCCAGAATTATGGACTTGGTAAAAATTAGACCAGGGTTCAGATATTCATTGTTTGAACTTTTTGTTGTTGTTGTTGTTTTCTCTTACTATAGGGGTAACACTCAGGGCTTTGCACCTGCTATTACTGAGCAACATCTTTTTTGTAAGGCTGTATAAGTATCTCTGTTATACATTTCCAAGTGAATACCTCTGGGTTGCAAAGACACCAAGGCCTAGAATGGGAAGATCTAGGTTCCAGTTCAGCTTACTGTCTTTTTCTAACTGTCAGTTTGTCATCTTAGATCAGAATTCTAAAGTGCACTATGGTGTGAAAGTCAGATGAGATTCTACACATGTCAATGCTTTGTAAAGCCAGGAGTTGTCATGCAAATGTTAGCCACTACTCAGAGAGTCAAATCCAGTGTCCAGAATTATGTAAGTTCCAAGTTACGTCAGGACTGTAGGTCAAGAATTCTTTGAAAAATCTGACAACCTTCCTCTTCCTGCATGGTTGTTTGTTGATAATTAAATTATTGTAAATTAGTTCTATTGCTTAGTATAAATGTCGTTAGCATGACTAATCACACACCTGATTATACAAACCACTCCTCCTTCCCTGGTGTATTTTCTGCATCCTACGCCCAATAAATCCAATGTTGATGTAGAGTTCTTATTGGAGCTGATGATTGGGGCATGGGCAACTTTGCTGGGTGCCTGCTCTTAATTCTCCCACAGCTGGAAAGACTTTTTAGAAATTAGCCAGTACCCACCAAGAAAGAGATTTGTATGCTTTGTTTGGCTTGCCTTCTAGGCATTGCTATTTTTGTTCTTGTTATTATTATTTTTATTCAATTTTTAGTGCTACCAGGAGCTTATGTTTAAACCATTATGTACCAGGTACTTTAGATACTCTTATATCCTTTGGGTTTCTTGTGATAGTCATGGGTGTATTGTTTTGTATATTCCTTTAAGAAGCAGTGTGCTGTGGGAGTTGTCATTATTACTCTCATTTTACACAAATAACTCTGAGTGCCGGAGAAATCATGTTGCTTTTCTATTCCATTGTCTTAGGAAATGACAGACAGGGTTTGCACTCAAGACTGCCTGCTTCAGAGGTTGGAGTTCACAGCAATATTCTACTCTGCCTCTCCTGAGAAAAAACAAGGCCAAATGCTTTGCTGGTGGACAACCAGGAGGCTAAAGGAATGCTAGAGATGTGGGAACCAAAGCTTTGGGGAGCTGATCAATGTCTCCGGAGGTAGCTGGCACACCAGTGTTCATCACATGGAGTAGCTGGTGATGATGGCAGCGGCGCTGTGGCTACAAGGCCCGGTGGTAGATAAGAAAACATAATATGATATCGTGACAAAAGCACAGGATCTTAATGAGAAGACGTGTATTCCAATCCCAGCTCTTCCTGCTGTTTTCTACTTGTTCCAGACTCATCACCTAACCTGCCTGCATCTCTGTTTTCTCATCACAGCGCTGTTTTGAGGATAAAAGGAAATTAAGCCTGTGAAAACAATTTGTGAGCTGGGAAGAGATTTCTGAATTCAAGATACTATTTTTAACCTTCTCTAGAACCTAAGACTCAAGGCTTCAAATCCTGCCCAATGGATACTGCGTCAGACCTCTACGTGAGCAAGTGGATGGGTCAGGGGAAGCAAAGGAGATGGTCTAGGCTGGCAGGAGGTTGTTAGTTCTGGAAAGGACTCTCCCTCTGAGGCTCTGCCTAGAGCTTTGCAAGTATGAACATCCTGCTCATGTGTGTGTATGTGTGCATGCATGCTCACACACAACCTGATTTGTATGCAGAGTAATCAAAATTGTTTCAGTGCATACCACTATTCTTTCCAGTTCTACTGGTGACTTGTGAATGAAAAGCTGTCTAGTGCTGTCTGCTTACCATCTAGGAAAGGAATATTTGACCCAGGTATCGTCTGTGTTTGACAAGTTCAAATCCTTCTAGATTTGGTCTGGAGGATAGAAGGCAAGAAATAAAAAGCTGGCCATGGTGGAATAGCATATCTTGACTGGCTTGGCCTGGTTGCACTATAAATAGGAAGCCCTGGAGACCTGCAGTGCTGGAAGGATTCTTATAGTGGATCTGCATGAGTTGGATAAACGTGGGCCATGAATGTTGTTCTGTTATTTCACTCTAAACTCTCTGTCTTTTTATTTGTTTGAAGTAGGGTCTCACTCTGTAGCCCAGTCGAGTTTCAAACTTCCTAGATCACTTAGATTAACCTCAAAATAAAATCCTCTTTTCTTTTAGATCACTTAGATTAGCCTCAAATTAAAATCCTTTTGCCTCTTAATGTAGGGAGGATAGGAATTTACTGCCATATCTAACTCTCTGTTCTTTATCATGGCAGGCATTACTAATCAATAATAGCTTTCTTTCCAATTGAGCTCCAGAATTATTTAAGTCTTCACTATCCTCAACAGGCTGGAGGACATAGAAGTAGTTGCCTCTGCTCTGGAGTAAACCACTCATTTTTAAGATCTCAAGTCCCAGAGATGACA
The DNA here is from genome assembly GCF_031878675.1 of Megascapheus bottae. Classification (NCBI taxonomy): domain Eukaryota; kingdom Metazoa; phylum Chordata; class Mammalia; order Rodentia; family Geomyidae; genus Megascapheus; species Megascapheus bottae. The sequence continues at coordinate 26,118,168 of NC_143532.1, read as the reverse complement.
GAAGATGGGTTCAGGATTATTGGCAGGCTTGAAATGGGATGAACTTACTTTGTCTTTTATATTTGAGTCACTTGAGCCTTTTCCAAATCTGTCTTGGTACCTATCAGAATATTATTTTTCATATTATAATTTTGTGATGTTGGAATGAACCCAGGGCCTTGGGTATGCCACACAAATGTTCTACCTCTTATCTACATCTCCAGCTCCACTTAGTAAGTTTTTACAGTCCTCCAAGGATAAGACAAATGTATATGGTATGGAGAAAGGAAAAGGTAAGAAGTGCTGTAACTGTAACAATTCACATGTTGGGACTCATCCAAAGAAGAAAGGGGGAGCCTTTAAGAGGTCTATATGTCATAAGAACTTTATCCTTTCTTATCTTTCCATGGCTTCTGTCACCAAAGGACAACGTGTTTATTTTAACATTCTGCCATGTAAAGAGGCAGCACAAAGATTCTGTCATGGACATACAAGGTAGCCCTCATCAGATACAAATCTACTATGTGGTAAAGTAGACTTTTCAGGCTCCAAAATGATGAGAAATAAGTTTGTATTATTTATAATGTACTCAGATAGGTAGCAGCAGGAATGGAAAGGTAGAGGGTATGCAAGTTGAATGCCTTTTATCTGAAGTGCTTGAGAGTCCAGATTTTAGAATATTTGTATCTATGCAATGAGATAGATAGCTCAGGGAAAAGACCCATGTCTGAACATGAAATTCATTTATGTGTCATGTAAATCATACACACATAGCCTGACGATAATTGTGTATAATATTTTTATGTTGTAAGAGCTGGGTGAAAATTTTCTGTATGTATGTCGTGTTAGTGTTCAAAAAGTTTCAGATTTTGGAGACCAGGAGTTAGGCCTAGTGGTAGAGGGCTTACCTCACATGCCTGAAGACCCGGGGGTCAATTCCTCGGTACCACACACATAGAAAAAAGCCAGAAGTGGTACTGTAGCTCAAGTGGTAGAACTCTAGCTTTGAGAAAACCCAAGAAGAGTAATGAGGCCTTGAGCCCAAGCCCAGGACTGGCAAACAAAAAAAAAGTTTCAAATTTTGAATTATTTTGGGTTTGAGATTTTCAGATTCAACCTATTTCAATGTTCAACCTATTTCTACTCCTCCATAGCAAAAGTTTTCCAAAGCATCATAAAACCATGGGCATTTATAGTTTTTTCTTGAGTAGGCAGTTTATGCTGATCTGAGCATTGCTGACTTGATCTTTCTTAGCTTGGCTTGTTTGTGTCCATTTGCCTTGGTCAACTGGGGACTGACAGGTCTGGTTAACAGCTGAGAGAGTAAATCTTTCCCATAGCAGAGACTTGCCATTCTCTAACAGGCCAGCCCAGATTTCCTCTTATATTGATAACCAGCTTGAAGAAGGTAGAAAGGAACATGCTGTTCCTGTTAAAGGTAAGAAATACTAATAATTAACCCTATATTGAGGTATTAGACTGTTGAGTTTCTTTATCAGATCATGAGAATGAGGGCACTGTTCCATACTTTCCTGTATGTTTTGATTATTTGGTACCACATTTCATGCATAGCGAGTGATATGTCAGTGAAGAAACATGTGTCTAATAACAAAGTCAATTCAGGCTGGAGCTACTGCTTCCATCCCAAGAACTGTTGGGCGTGGTCTCTGAAATCACGTAAGAAAGACCTTGAACGGAGTACTTTTGTTGGGCTCTCAGGTCAGAAACAAGGTAGCTAGTAAGAAGCAGAGACAAGGGCCATGATTCTTTCTGACAATATCTTGTGGGCAGACTACCCAATTCTCCTTGCTGCTGTTCAATAAGTCCTCCCTTTCTCCTTCTACAGTCGACAATGTGTAACACCTGAGACAATGGAAAATATATTAGCTTGGGGGTATTTTGACTCAAGCTCTTTTGCTGAGCCTATATGATACTGAACAACTCTCTCCTACTTTGTGAGCCTTAGGTTTCCCATTTGAAATAAAAAAAAATAAGAGATCACTGATTTTACAACCTATTCTTTATTTCTTCTGTTCTTTGTGGATCTGTTACTTTCTCTTTTCTTAAAATCATTAGAGCGCAACCATTCTTTGAATAAATCCATGTTTGGAGATGTTCAAACATATTTGAAAATCCTGGGGCTTCTACCATTCAACTATTTCCCTTACTACTTCTATAAGGACCTAACAGTGGACCAAGAGCCCTTTGTAAGACTCCCAAGACTCCAGCAAATCCAATCTGAAAACCCCTGGACCCCAATACTTTGGGTCCTTATGCTTCAGCCTTCTGTGACTCAGGGCTGCAGAACTCAAATGCCCTTCATGAAAATCATTTCCGTTTATCCCCATTAACTATGATTGATGTACCAACCAGAGAATAAGTACATTAATACTATAATTATCTGTTGAGGATGTTTTATTGATTCTGCAATGATACTCTAGTCGGTTTGTATTATTTAGTTTCTAGCTTAAATCAAGAAGAAAGAGCTATTGGTGAAGAAATTAATCATCTAAATCAAATTGTCATTGATGCTTTTAGAAATAAAATTCTCTAGTAGGCTTACTCTAATTTCTTCCTGGTCAATGTTGGTTGCTATGATGATTGATGTTCTGGACTGAGGCTTCTGTGTACAGCTCCAAGGCTACAGGTGAAATATAGAATTATACCCCCATCTCCTTGGGCTTTTATACAAGTCTTTTCTCCAGCTCAGTCTTGTGGGATCTTCTCTTCAATCTGCTGGAATGATTCTTCAAATACTGGATCTGCAGATGACTCTGGAGGCCCAGCTAGTTCTAAGACTTGGTAAGTGTGGGAGTCTTTATATGTCAGTTATGGTCCTGTGGTTCTTGAGGCCTTGGACTTCTTTATCTCTTGAATGACTGATGGGGGAGAGCAGAAACAAGGAGGACCTCACGTTTGGAACTTGCTGCAGTGAGAATTCTTCCGCTTCAAATGTCAGAAAGTCTTAAGCAAACAAATTCAAGCAAAAGATGCAGCTGGCTCTCGTATTGACATGGCCAGGGGGGGAATTTGTTTTCTACCTATTTAGCTGTAAGTCAAGAGATGCCACAGGCCTGGTTTCTCTAAGCCTCAGGCTGGTGTTTGCTTGATATCTGAGACTTATATTTAAACTGCAGGCAAGAAAAATGTAAAAAATGCTCCAGATTCGCCCATTTCAATTTCATGTCCTACAAGGAAGATTGTGTCTTTCTCTCCCCAAATCCCCAATGATGTGTCACTTCTCACAGAATACATTAAACTTTTCCCTGTCTTGTTCAGTGTTGGTAGTTGGGTGTCCACTGTAGTTATTTTATTTGGCTTTGCTGGGTTTTCTACCTACCACGTGTGTTCTCATCTAGGTTACACAAACAATCCTCATGAGTGATTATAAAAGCATATCCTGAGGGAAGATGGGAAGGAGAAGAGATGGGAGATGATACAATTGATGACCATTTCTATTTTAGCAGGCAAAGTCAGTCAAGTGGCTAAGACAACATCGGAGAGATTAGAGAGGTTTACTCTGGGACAAGGTTGAGGGAATACTTGCAAATACAGCAAAGACTAGCACAACTCTTAGTGTAGATGGGCTACAAGGATAGAAAAATGAGTCGGTATCTTAGGCAAATGGCAAAGACCAGTCAGCCTCTTTTGAGATATTTTGATCTCTGCATCATGTTGAAAGTCCCATCCAGTGCCCAAGTTTCTCTGCCTTCTCTTGTACAATGCAGGGAGCCTATAACCTGCAAAAGATAGTCCAGTTTATCTTGTGACCACTTTGCCACCCTTCCAGAAAGAAACGAACAAGCTCTCTTTAGCTCAAGCTGCTATTGTGGGGATACTACTCTGAGAAAACAGAGTAAATATGGGAAAAAGTTATATGGCTCATTTGGGAGGCTTTGCCCAAAGGAAAAGAAAAAGGAGAGTGGGCAGGGAACAACAACAACAAAAAAACCCCAAAATATAAAATGTCTTTCAAGAGCTCTTCGTTCTAAAGTATGTGAAGTCATTAAAATGTCTGCCACCACACGTGTCCTTTACACAGGGGAAATGGATTTGTGGTCTCTGGCAAAGGAAAATTCCTGATTAGGGCAAAGGGCAGAGTCCTTGATCCTCTCCTGTGTCTTTGGATGAACCATTTACTTACACTGGCTTTTAATTTACTGGCCAACAATTAGAGCCAGCTAACAGGCCAACAAGCTGGCGTGATACACCCAATTATCTTCTGAAAATGTATTTCTATGATTGCAGCTTTTAATTGCAGCCTAAATCAAATGTTCGTGAACTCAGTTGCTATCGAGGGAATGAGACTGGCTAATGAAATAATAAGAACCCTGACTCCAATTCAAAGGTAAAGGGACACAGAGAAAGGAGATTGTTTCTTTTCTTTTTCTTTTTTTCTTCTCTCTTTTTTTCCCCCTTTAATTGCCTTTGGAGACAATGATACTATAAATTCCACCACAAGGCAGCAATGTTACCAAATGGGCAGCTTGTTTTAATCAAGCCCCAAATGGAATTTGAGCCCATCTGGCTGCCCAGGGCAAACCCCAGTCTTGGCATGCATGGGTTTGTGTGGGTGCCAGGGGTTCTCAATCTCACTCCTCTGGCCACACAGCCATGGCTTTGCAAATGGTATTTTCAGGGGCCCCCTCACTGCAGGACCTCATCCATCACCTGCTGAGCTCAGACTGGAGGAGCTGTGTTCTTTCACAGGTAGGAGTCACACGGAGGGAGCCTGTGTCTGTCTCTGGGACTGATTCATTTATGCAGATGAGGCATGAGCCCAGAGCCCAAAGCCACAGGCAGCTTCTCTCCACAAACTCACAGTGCTTAATTCAGATTATTTTCCTCTTACAAACAGCCCATTTGCCCAATTACCCCCATGAAAATTCTTATTAGACCTAAGACACTGTGCCATGGGCTGTAGGCTTAAAAGGTCCATTTAGTTTTCTGTGAAGAGGGGCTTGGCTGAGAATCACAAATGCTCCCCCAGTTTCATATCCAGGAAGTCAGTTTTCTTTTGTGTGTGTGTGTGTGTGTGTGTGTGTGTGTGTGTGTGTGTGTGTTTTATTTATTTTTTATTTTTTTCATTTTTTTATTGTAATTAGTAAAAGGGTTACATGATATTTGCCAGATAGAAGGTGCATTAATTCACGTACATTGATACCCTTTCACATGTCTTGGTACCCATTTCCCTCCCCCCCCACACCCCCACCCGTCTTGGTTTTCCCCCCTTCCCTATCAAATTTCAAATAACCAAATAGGAAGTCAGTTTTCTAAGTGGCTCCACTGACCTTGGGGTTGGCATTGGTCAACAAAAGTGACAACTGTCATAATCGCCTTTCCCCTGGTGAGATGGCCACCTTTCGAATTGCAAATTAGAATCACTTGTGAGGCTTAGAAAATACATCACTGAGCACTGGTTGGCTCACACCTGTAATCTTAGCTATTCAGAAGGCTGAGATTGGAGGAATGGGGTTTAAAGCCAGTTCAGGCAAAAAAAAAAAAGTTTGTGAAACCTCTAATCTCCAATTAATCATCAAAAAGCTGAAAGTGGAGCTGTGGTTTAAGTGGTAAAGTGTTCGCTGTGAGCGAAAAAGCTCAGGAATAGCACTTAGACCCTTAGTTCATACCCCAGGCCTAGAATGCACACACAAAACATTGATTCCAGGCTCCCTCCCACGCTCTACAGAGGGTAAAGCTTTCTTTTCTTGCCAGTACAGTCTGGGAGATAGTAGGGAGATAAATGTAATGGCAACACACTTAGGAGAAGAAGGTGAATGGTAGCCTAGGAGGTAGATTGGGCTGAGGGGGAATGGAGGAAGAAGCCAAAAGGTTTCAGGTTGGTGTTTATGCCAGAACAGGTATTTCTCTGAATCTGAATGGTCTTGAGACTCTGGGGTGCAGTACACTGGCATCTTTTTTCTTTTCTTTTTTTTTTTTTTTTGCCAGTCCTGGGCTTGAGCTCAGGGTCTGAGCACTGTCCTTGGACTTTCTCAAGGCTAGAGCTCTACCACTTGAGACTTAGCACCACTTCTGGCTTTTTTCTATATATGTGGTACCGAGGAGTTGAACCCAGGTCTTTGTGCATGCTAGACAAGCACTCTACCACTAGGCCAAACTCCCTTCCCCTACACTGGCATCTTACTGGGGCTGCATCTTTCCTTTTGTGGAGGACACTAGCTGTGGACACCAGAAGACTTTATTTTTGCTCTTGCATTTGTGTTCGGTGTTCTGCATTGCCATTTCTTATCACCTATCTTCCTGCTGAGTTTGGCTGGTTGAAGAGATGCTATATTTTATCTGTGTCTGGGCCATGGATGCAGAGCAGAAGCAGAAAATAGACATGAATAATTACTTTGTGAGTCTTGCATGTTCCATGAGTGATGCTTATTTCTTAGATAGGAAGAGGATAGTGGCTTTAGAACTTTGTATCTGTTCAGTTTATGGAGATGTCCCTCATATAGTGCCTGGCACATAATAACTCAATTAACAAATAGATGAAGTGCTAGAAAACTGAGATGGTCCCAGAGTCACCAGCTTAGGACTATGAGCCATCAGAATCGATTTCTCCCAGGGCTTCTGCACTAGGGAAGTGGTATCATAGTCTATACAACAGAAAAGTATTATCTCAAAATGTCCCCACTTTTGTCCTCCATCATTCCCCACAGCCATTTAGAAGAGAGTTAGGTTAGTGTGATGTATCAGTGTAATTTTGTAACTCTGTGTGTGAAAGGAAAATAGCAGCCTTTCTGGGAGAGTTTTTGGCAGATTAAAAAGAGGTATAATATGGGTACTGGTGATTCACACCTGAAATCCTAGCTACTTAGGAGTCTGGCATCTGAGGATTATAGTTTGAAGCCAGACCAGGAAGGAACATCCTTAAGTGTCTAATCTCTGGTTAATCACCAAAAAAGTTGAAAGTAGAGTTTTGGCTCAAGGGGTAGAGGACTAACCTTCACCACAAAAGCTAGGGGACAGCACCCAGGTTCCGAGGTCAAGCCCCAGGATCAGCACACCACACAAAAGGGGTATAAATCGACCTCAATGCTCACCCAATGCATTAAGCATAGTATATGCTTGGTGAGTGATAGTTAATAGTAACTATTATCATTGTCTCACCAATGGGATTATTTCTCTTTCTCTCAGAACTTGTTGGGCTCCCACTTCTTCACTTAGGACTCTGCCCCAGTGGTGCTTCTTTGGGCAGTCTTTCTTATGCATTTACTTTGCCCTAGGTTCTCCATAGCATGTATCAATGTCCAAAATTATGTTATTCAGTTAATTCATTCTTTTTTAAGTCTGTTTCTCCTTTGGAAAAGATAACCTCCACAAAGTCAGAAAGCCATCTATGTCCCTTCCATACCAGTCATATATTGTACCTAGAAGAGACTGACATATTACAGATGCTCAATACAGGTATGTCATTGAATGATTTTATAGACTGCCTCTTAGATTTCTACAGGACCTTGAATATCTCCTAGAGCTTCCAGAAGGTGAAATATTTGATTATAGGTTAGTAAAGGATTTATCTAACAACAGAGTCAAAGAAATCTGCAGTAACCAACAGAGCTGGCCAAGCTCTTTTAAGAGCTAGCATGGGGGCATTTTATAAAAATACAGTAAGAGATCAGAGCACAATGAATCATATTTGGGAGAAAATCTCCTTTGAAAAATCCCAGGGTAGGTTATGTTTTTTTCATGCTTGTCAACTTGGCTGAATAATTTGCTTAAAATAAATGGACGAGAATGGCAAGTTGCTCTGTAAGGGGAATGAAGCAGGCTTCTGCTCCTGGGGGCAGCATATCTCTGGCTCTGGAGGGTTTGGCTTGGGTAGTAATGAGCTTTGTGGGTGGGTGGGGAGGTGGGTGTTACATATAGACAGGTTCAATGTCTGCTTAGCTTCCACGCAGGATTTCTAGGGCATGAGAACATTATTCAGTTTCCAATGCACACAGTTCTGACCCATCACTGCTGAAACAAAGTCCTGTATCTACGAGGTGTCAAGTTCTCAAATAGGAGCCAATGAGTTAATATCTTCTCATCTTTGTCTTTATTAAGCCTTCGTGAAGCCAGTCTTGGCTAATGATGTGTCTCTGTCAGAGGTCTTTTAATAAAGTAAGTGTTTTCTTGAGTAACCTCTCTAGGGAGAATGTTGTAGCTTTGAAAGTATAGGGAATGGCCAAGCCCAAAACACAAGTGACAAAGCTCATCCCCAGAGTGCAAGGTCTGGACTGTAAAAACAGACCCAGGGAACCACTTAATATTTATAGTGTAGGATTTGGAGGCCATATGCCTGGATGGCTAGAGCTGGATGTACTTTATGCCATACAGAGAGAGGACACTTAAATAGCTGGGATATTGTATAATAATGCTAGTTCCACCATGATGGAGAGTGTGGATGTAATACCAAAGCTATCGCATAGGCATAGATAGAGAAAAACCATGCAGATTGACTCAGTTCTCTCTACACTTATGGTCTGCAAATAAGGATGGGAGAAAAAAAAAACCAAATTTGGTTTACTGCCCAAAGGCCTGCCCAAAGCTTGCTCTCTAATTCCTCTTGCCATGGGTGAGACCAGATTCCAAAATGGTTTCTCCTTCTTTTTGTCAAAACTCTCCTTGCTGTCACCTTGCCATTTTTCTATAAAATTTGGATGGACTATTTTATACTCATATATCAATGGCTTCCTTTGATCCTTGCCATTGGTATTGATGATCCTGTACGCTACTGTCCCTTGAACAACTTGCTTCTAAGCAGGGAATATGTAGAGAGAAAGTCGCTTGTGTGACTAGATTATAAGGATTCCTATATTTTTGATGGGGCAGTGCACACGGTGAGGAAATCAGTAAGTCTCTGCCAAAATAGGCAGCACACAATAGAGGCTCTCAGGCAGACAGCCTGTGACCTGCACTAACAATTGTCACAGCCAGTATGGGCCATGCCATGTGACCTCCCTCAGACAGGCTCAGCGTTCTGGGAGGATAAATGTCTTGGTGAATTCACCTTGCTCCTTGGTGCCCAGGGCTGGAAGTCGGCCAGTGGGAGTGAGAAGTTAAATGGTGAATAAATTCATTCACAGAAGAAGATGAGGGGCAAAATGATCGGAAAATTACCAAAGCCTGGAGTTTTGGAAACTCAATATTATCTTGGGCCAGTCACTTTGTCTTCTTTGTCCTCGGTGTGCTAGTGTGTGTGTGTGTGTGTGTGTGTGTGTGTGTAAGTATGTATGTGTGAATGTATTTCTGCTACTAGGGCTTGAACTTGGTCTTTTTCCCCCCCTTTTCCTTTCATTTATTGATTTTTTTAAAATTATCTTTATGTGGTTGTACCCAAGAGTTTCAACCCCACATGTCAGTTTATGAATACACTGCATCTTGGTCAATGTCATCCCTCTCTTCATTTCTTATCATCTCTTCCAACCCTACACAGTCATTCCCTCAATGTTTTTCTTCCTTTTCTGTCTCCTTTCCTCTTCAGAGAAGAGCTACCATTGTTGTTTTGTTTGTTTGCTTGGTTTTTTTTTAGTTGTTATGTTTTCTGCTTTGCTTTTTCACTCAAGGATGTGACCCTCTACGAATTTAGTCATACCTCTACTTTAGGCTTCTTGATGGTTAATTGGAAACAAGAGGCTCTAGGATTTGTCTGTCTAGGCTGGCTTTAAATGGTGATCCTTGGATCTCAGCCTCCTGAACAGCTAGGGTTATGGACATGAGCTACCAGCACCAGCTATGAGCTAGCTTAGACTGGGCCCAAACATTAGATTATAAATTTGTTTTGTTTGGCCAATATTAAAATAAAAATGTACAAGTTGACTGTATGCAAATTGGCCATCACACAGTATCCAGTGGCCCACAGAAGCACTTATAGCCAGGAATGTCCTAGCCACTGGACATATTTACATGGCCTGCTTGATCTTTTGGAATATTTGGCTTTGTTAACCTTGGTATCAGAAGCCTCTTCAGGCTCATTGGCTATGACATGCTACAATTCTCTGAAAAGAAGAGGGATGATAGATGGAGTAAAACAGGAGACAAGGAAAAGACAAGGAGAAGCGAAGTGGGGGAAAGAAAAACGCAGAAGTAAGTGGAAGAGAATAACAGGAAAACAGGAATCAGAAAAAGAGTATCCCAGAGATTCAGTCTCACTTGTTCCTGGGGCCTAAAGAAAAACCCTTGGAGAGATTTCAATTCCTGAGACCAGGCCCAACCTTGGAGGCCTGACCTTCACTTCTGCCCCCAGGGATTCTTCCTCTTTGGCAGTTTCAAGTGACTTTGGGGGCAGTACAGCTGGCCTCTGGGACTGCTTTTGGTCACAGGGTCAGGCATTTCTACACTCTGAGCTGGTCCAGGAGGAGATGGAGTCTGGGAGCTATACGGCCCCCAGAGGTTCTGCAGCCCTGGCCGTGGTGCTGAATTATTCATGTTCATTTCAGTTATCCTTCGGTTCAGCAGAAATATGACAAAGCAATCTCAGATAATGAAATCATCCACATTTTCTGCTGCTCACAGCAGGTTTACAGGGGGCAGATTTTTCCCCCTACCTTCGGCACTGATTGAGTTACATGTTTGTGGGTGGGTATGTGACTCCCGGAGTTATTGATCAGTATGTAGTACATAGATTAGAGTGACCTGAGGACCTTTTTTCCCCAGTAGGTCAATGACATGCCCATGGCCAGCTGTGGGAAGAGACCCCACTGCAGAACCAGCATCATTTCTAGGAAGGTGTCTGATGGAGGCTAGGAGGCCTTACAGCTTTGGTCCAGCTGGGGAAATGTTCAGTTTCCTCCTGTTCCTCTCTGTCTGCCTGTTCCTGAACTTTTCCACCCTGAGTAAATCTAAGAGCTTATCTAAATGCTTCGCTAAGGGGAATAGATTTGCTACTTTCTTTTTAATCTCTTCTTCATTGCCATGTTTCTGCTGACTATTTAATGTTAAAACATTCAAAATCCAAGCATCTAGTGAAGTAATATTTACAAACAACAACCCTGAATCTGTAGGACTTCAACTCAAAAATCCCAGATTTGGTGGATGGGTTAATTTGGTTCTCAATTAGTTTTTTTTTTCATATGACCAAATCACATCAAGGGAGATTGAGAATATCCATTTTAGTCACTTGCATTTTAAAATTGGGAGGATCATATAAAAATTCAGAGGAATGAATTTTAACATATTAGAAGATTTGAGTATCCCAAACTCACAGACTAACAATAAATACCCTGGTAATGAAACTTAGGCATCATTTTTCCTACTAATTCTTTGAATAGTGGTACTGTATGCAGCCTTATAAAAAGCCAGAACAAAAGCTAGCACATACCATTTCCTAATGCCAAGGAGAAGGTGGAAGTTCTCCATGGGTTTTTCCATAAATGTAAGTGGAATTCATTTGATATTGTTCTTAAGGCAATTGTCTTAAAGAAAAAAAATGTCCTTGTGGAATATTAATAGCTAGATAACCGATATTTAGTGGCTTGAATCTTAACTCTTTCTAAGAGGTAAGAAAACCCCCTTTCCAGAGAATAAAACAACTATTTCCCAAGCTTCAGTAGAGTGATCAGATCAACATGACACTGGAATTGGGGAGAGACACGAGAGAGCTTACACGTGCATGCAGACAAGCACTGGGCCAGTCCAGTAGTGTACTGGCACACATGCTTGGCATTTGGTGGTTATACCATTCATGTAGAGTTTGGAATTTCGAGACAGTCCTTTGCATTCCCCAACAAACCCTGAGCACTTTCTTTATTGGACTAGACCTCTCTCTTCCTCAAGCTCATTTGGCCCCAAATGGCTGGGGATGCCTTTGTGGAGTTGATTTGGGCCCATCATGCCTCTGGCTGGGGCTGGAGCTGAGCAGATAATTTGCATTAAGACCAGGCTTATAGGTTATTATGCTCCACCCCATTGAATGTGAAAGATAAAAACCACAGCACATTTCCCTTCTAAAATATCAGAATAGAAGCTGGGTATGGTAGCTCTTGCTTGTAGTCCCTGTGACTCAGGAAGCTAATAAGAAGAATCACTTGAGAATCACAGGATTGTAGGATTGTCCTGAGCCATCATAGTGAGACCCATCTCTTAAAACAAAAGTGGATACAAACTTGAAACTGGGAAAGTGGTGCTATGGCTCAAAAGTGATAGAGCACTAGCCTTGAGCTGAAGAGCTTAGGGACAGCATTCCGGTCCAAAGTTCAAGCCCCATGACCCATGACGACGACAACAACAACAACAACAACAACAACAAACGAGACTGGATCATTGGTTTTCTGATACTTGACATTGCTGATGTGGCTCTGGCAAAGCAATCAAACATACACAGTTAAAAAAAATCCCCCTCAAAGACGACAATCACTAATAAAGTGGGAGGGGAGTCGTGTTGAAGGTCATCTTTGCCAGCTCTCTAGGCAGCTTGGCCCGGACTCATCTTAGAAGTATGCAAAGCATACCTCCACTCCTGGTGCCCCTGGCAGGAGAAGCATCATGCCATAGCACAGCCCTTTGTTTTACCTTTGCCTATGAATCACCAGGCTAGGCCCTCAGAAACCCCTCCTTGCCTTCTTGCCTCCCTGGAGAAGGGCTCTTTATCAGTTGCTCACAATCAGAGCACCTCTGCCTTTTATTTTCTCCCCATGAACATTATCTATTTGTCCAATTCATCCCAAAATAGCCAGGCCCAGCCATCCCATAATATCCGGAACCTACCCCATTGAAAACAGGGCCTGCAGGAGCTCAGAGCTCTCCTTCCTGTCTCTTTCTCTTCTTTAATAAGCACACCTCAGGCTTCAGTCAATGACACTCCTCCAGATTCATGAGTTTGCTGCCTCTACAGCAGCCCCAGATCTTTCATAGATAAATCTCCCCTGCAGCTGTCAGTACAGACAGAAGGGTAGGGCTCAGCCAGGTTGTCAGAGAGGCAACTGCAGAAGCTGCATTTATCACCCATTCCCTCCTCTAGGGCATCACCTTGACCTTTAGGATGGAGCAGAGGTCAGCAGGTAGTTTTATTTTATTTTTCTTATGAGGGATCTAGATGCCTAAGGCACTGACTCCAGAGTCTGTCTGTCTGTCTCTGTCTCGGTCTCTGTCTCTCTGTCTCTGTCTGTCTGTCTGTCTGTCTGTCCGTCTGTCTGTCTGTCTCTCTCTCTCTCTCTTTCTCTGTGTGTGTCTCTCTCTCTTCCCTTTGTCCTCAGTGACAAATGAAGAGGCTAGTCTTTGAGCCTGGGAGGTGAGGAGCACTTCTGTTCCCCAAGGAAGAAGTGACCATGATACTGGCCTTGTTGAGGCCTCTTTGCCACTGGAGAGACACACACTGATTCCTAGCCTGCCCTCCAGGGCCAGTCTGGATTAATTTTAGCCACTTCTATGCCCCAGAATGGGCCACACATTTTTCCTCCTTAGCTGTGGTCTTGCGCAGCCTCAGCACCTTCCCAAGCGAAATTGAGACATGTGCTTATGACAGCGTGTCTCCATGAAGACAGATCGCTCTCTCCCTCCAAGGTCAAAGCTCCCGCTGGCCAGGCTCTTTGGCAAACGATTCGTCAAACAGGGCAGCGGGCAGCCGACAGTCAGCTCTCAGGCCCCTGGCCGCTTGACTCGTCAAAACCTTTCCAAAGATTATCGTGCCCTGTAGAACTTTTCTCCTTTCTCTTTCTGTCTGTGCCTTCCTTGCCATCCCCTGGTCCCAAACACAGAGCAATGAGTTGGCACAATATAAAAAAATTATGACAGGACCCAGAAGGCAAAACAAATTGTCTGCAGAAATTGGGAAATTTCTGAGTCATTCTGCAAGATAAGAGTTGTGGTCCCTCACGAGGTTTAACAAAACAGAAAAAGTGTCACCTGCTGGGCTGGTCCATTTACTTGTCTGTGGCAGACACTAATGAGGGAAGCCTGGGTTTTGTTCCCTGCTAGTCCAAGGCCTGATGGCTGGCACATACTGGGTATTTCTTCATGACTGTACTTGCTGCCGATTTTGTTTTCAAGTTCTTATCTTTACTATTAAGTGCCTGCATCTTACTGTTCGGAAGTGAGAGAAAGCCGGGGGTTGGTGCTTATGTCTGTGATCCTCGCTACTCAGAGGCTGAGATTTGAGGATCACAGTTGGAAAACATCCTGGGCAGTAAAGTCTGCACTCTTATCTCCAACTAAAGGAGTTCAGGGTCCAATAATGGCACAAAAAAAGTGAGAGAAACAAGTGGGAAACATGGATCTTGGAATAGTGTTACTGAAGTTCTTGTGAGCCAGACACTGGGGGCTCATGGTTTTAATCCTAGCTACTCTGCTGGGGCAGAAAAGTCCACAAGACTCCATCTCCAAAATAAGCAGCAAAAAAGCAATGCTACAGGTGTGCCTCAAGGGGTAGAGCACCCACCAAACAAGAGCAAGGCTCTGAGTTCAAACCCAGAACCAGCAACAGTAAAAACAAAAGGTTATTTTAAGAGAGAGCCTTGTGCATGGCCCCTCACAGTCAGGCCCTTTTGGAATGTAGTCCCCTTTGATGTCAACTGAGGCTGGGGACACAGTTCTAAGGGACAGGATATGGGGAAAACAATGCAATGTTACTTCCAAGAGGAGAGAAAAGGTGACTTTTGTCTTGTTTATCACCCTCTATGTCTCCCTCTGATTGCACTGTGATGAAGCCCTTTGCTGCAGGTACATGGCCCTGTAGGATACTTGGGTGCTGACCAGCTGATGTCTGCTGTCCACAGCGAGGGAAGCCCCCGCCTGTCATCAGCTAGGTTAGTAAGCTTGAAGTGTATTGAGATGATCTCTGCTCAGCCAATGATTGACTCCAGCCAGGTGACCTCCAGCACAAGACTCAGTGGGCTACACTGAGTTAACAGGAGCTGAAAGATGCTCTGTTTTGTTTTTGCCCGCCATGGGGCTTGAACTCTGGGCCTAAGCATTATCCTTGAACTCATCTCAATGCTAACTTGAGCCACAGCACCATTTCTGGCTTTTTCTTGTATGTGGTACAGAGGAATCAAACCCAAGGCTTCGTGCATGCTAGGCAATGATTTTACCACTAGGCCACGCTCCAGGCCCAAGATGTTTGTTTTTATGTTAACATGAGGACTGCCTTTATATAAGAATATATGACTCATGCAGATACCAGCTGGGGTTTACTAACGATTGACAGAGGAAATGTGATTTAAGTAGAGTAGCCAGGAAAAGTCTCACTGACCTATGCATGGTCTTCTCCACTGTGTATAAAGCTAAAGGAACAGCATTTCAGGCAAAGGGAGCAGTGCATGCAAGGAATCTTAGACAGGAAAGACCTTAGGTTATTTTTAAGAGTTGGACTGGTCAGTGGTAACTTTCTTCTTTCACTGTCTTCACTCTTCAACTCAAATGTTGAAAAGTGGGTATTACCATATTATCTCTTTATAGAGAAATCCAGACGCAGAGAAATTTTGGTTATTCGCGTAGGCTCATATCAGGGCTTGATTTCCAGCCTAGGTGTTCCTGAGTCTAGACCCTGTGTAATCACTCTGCCTCTTATGGTCACATGACTTAACTCAGCCACACACCAGCTGTCCCATGCTACTGTCCTGTTCAGAATCTATGGTATCTCACCATCTAGAGGGAATGAAGGGTTGTCTACCATCCATGTTTCCTGTACGTTTTATAAACTTGCTCTCCTGAAAAACACGGAAGCAGGTGTGGTGGATGGGGGAATGCATCATTCCACCCATTTAAAGACATGAAGCCCAGCTACCTGAGAGGCAGAGGTAGAAGGATTGTAGTGTGAAGCCAGCTGGGACCAAAAGTTAGCGAGACCTCATCTCAATCAACAAACCAAGTATGGTGGGAAAGATCCTAGAAAATGACACAAAGCAAAAACAGCCAGCACAGTGCATCATTCATAGGTGTTTCACCATTTACCAAATGTTTTTTTTATTTCTTTTTGGCAGTCTTGAGGCTTGAACGCAGGGCCTGGGTGCTATCCCTGGGCTTCTTTTGCTCCAGGCTAGCACTCTAGCACTTGAGCCATAGCACCACTTCCAGCTTTTTTGTGTGTATGTGGTACTGAGGAATCGAACCCAGGACTTCATGCATGTTAGGGAAGCAGTCTACTACAAAACTGCCTCTCTCGCCCTATCAAAGTTTCTAAAATGCTGTTCTCACCTGCTTCTCAGAGAGAGGCTGTATGGTTTCTTTTCATTGTATACATGAATAGAGTCAACACAGCCACAGAGAGCCAAGCCAAGACTTGGACCCAGGTCTATTCAATGAACATGTGTTTGTGCTGTGGACTTGAACTTGCAGCCTAGAATGCCACAGGTGAAAGCTGGGTCAGGGACGTTCTAGGTAGGGACATTTTGGTGATGGGGAGAGGTCACGGTGGTTAGTCAGTGTGTGGGAGCTCGTGGGGGACCTGCAGTTTCCCTTGGGTTGGGGAGTTATGACAGGTCACAAACGTATCGTTCTTATCACTACCAAAAATCCCCAATGAAGCCTTGAATGCATCTGCCTGTCAGCTTTTCCTCCTGCCTGGGGGATGGGAAACATCTTTTATCCCTCAGTAATATTAAGACCTGGGCATGAGACCTCAATGACTCGGAGAATTTAATCATTCAACAGGCGGCTTTGCCTATGAGCAGAAATGAGAACTGACATGGAATTCTCTCTATGGGTAAATATAATTAGCCTGGCTATTATACACCAAACCCTCCTTTGAGCTCCCCCACTCAGGCAGATGAAGCTTTGGTGGCTTTCAGAACCAAGTATTTGTGCTGGGTGACAGTGATTTGATTTATCTCAGAAACAAACCAATGCTAAGGCAAGGCTAGGTTTGCAATTTCAATATGCAGAGATTAATTTATATGCAGAGCCAATTAGACAACCAAAACACCCACCTAATTGATTATTACATGAAAAAGAACACATCAGTTTGGAGAAATACTCTCCATAAGGTTGTACAATATTTGCAAACTTAATTGCCAAGTGGAAATTCCTCTTCTCGTGCATAATAAATCTGATCAATTAACCCTTGCTGGAATAGTCATTAGTTCCTAGAGAGCCATCTTCATAGGAAGCGTTGCTCTCTGCCTTTCTAAAGCAAAATCAGACAAGACAGGCATGGTGGCTGAGTTTTACACTTGGCACAGGTCTGGGTTATAGTGGGGGTTCACAATAAAGATCTAGGGATACATGTCCAGAGGCTTTCTGCAGTTATGTCCCACTTATTTTTTATAACCAGAATTTTGTTGGGTGACACTTCTGTAAGACATTATTATTACTCTCATTTAAAAAATGTTTTATGACACTCACAAAAGTATAGTAACTACAGTCACAAAGCAAGCCGGGGTGGAATTAGGTCTTGAGTACAGGTCTTTGGACCTCAAATTTAATGCTTTTTCTCTACATCTAATGCACCTGCTTATTTATTGGTTTTCCTTTTAAGCAATTTTCTGGGTCCCAGGAAATGAACTCAATGTTAAAGTAGGCTATACACCTACAGTCTCAGCTTCAAGGCCTCATTTCTATTGGGTTGTCAGGTACTGGATCCCAACTGTAAGGATGATTTCTGTGAGCTAAGGAGGGGGTTGGATCTTTGTATATCCTGTGCTAAAATACAGTGAGTTCTTAAAGGAATCACCAGAGACTACCATCCTAGTACAGATCCATTTAAAATTCTTGTAGTCACAGATTACACAGATACAAAAGCATGGGCCGGGGTGGGGGCGGTTAAGTTGTAACAGATAAGACAGGTGGTGTCCTAATAGGAGATGGTGGCCCAAGAAACCGAAGCGCTGAAGAATAGAATGTGGTCCTGAGATGCTAGTGGCAATGCATGGATACCAATAAATGGAAGATAAAGGGTAGACAAATGGGGGAAGAGTGGATTGCTGTGCACTAGTAAAGGGGCATTGGAGAACTGTGAAAGGTCCACAAGACTACTGTCTTCATATTTACAAAATGAGAGTCAGAGTGCCATCCTTCCAGGACGGCCCCATGAAGCTGAAACAAGCCTAACTTCCTGCACGAGCAAAGTTCACCATGTGTTCAGGGGCTGGATGATACTCAGTGATTCTCACTGCTATCCAGGGAGATGTATGTTCACTGTGGGACCCAAGAGGTACCTTCCTCCTCTGGCCTCAGTTTCCTTCAGTATAGGTGAGGCAGTGGGGGAGATGATTTTTAAAGGACTCTATAGCCAGTGCTTTATGGATTTGAACAGCAATGATGCCAAGGGATTCTACTATGCCAAGTGCAGAGTGAGGCACTGTCGCTGGGGCTTGGAGAGACCCAGTCCCCGCTCCGGGGGCATCAGGTGCTATAGCAACATATACTTGTCATATTCTTGATCTCAGGAGGCTGAGACAGGAAGGCGGTAAGACCAGCCTGGACTCCATAGTGAGATCTTGTTTCAGAAACAAAACAACATACTTCAAAAACAAAACAAAAACAAATCACCAGACAGTGTCTGGGTCCCTTGAAGCTAGCTTCCATGAATCTTTTCTAGAGAAGCTTTGAATTTCTTAGGTACTATCTGTCTACCTGACTTGCTCTGTGCTTTGACTTCAGTCTTCTTTCTTGGTAGATTCTCTTTTCCATCCGATGTAGTGGAAGATTTGGTTAAAGGTTACATCGTGCGGCCCTTTAGAGAGAACCTGTTCTTTCCCAGTATAATCTCCTATTCCAAGGATAGGAATTCTGATTGGTTTACTTTAAATCTATCAGGATCCAATCAGATATAGGCTGAGCAATGTATGTTCTAACCCAAGGGAGGATAGGAAAAGTGGCAGGGAGTGTCTATTCTAACATGAGCCCATTATACAGAGTAACGGACTGACATGACATCCAATTTACTTTGGGGATGGAGTAACTCTCCACAGAAAATATAGTGTAAGGCCTACTGGATAGTTCTAATCCAGAGGAATCTGATTTTAGCTTCAGATAATATGTATATTATTTCATTCTGCCTCTGATCTGACATATAGCCTTAGATAAGTCATTTACTAAAGCCTCAGGTTTCTTTCAATGGAAAACTGTAATGGTAATATTGGTGATATTGAGAGGTTCTGATAAAAAAGCGAGGGTAAGAAGGGGTTTTGAGCACTCTGAAGTTACGTAATACTTGCGAGTCTCAGAAAAGCGTGAGTAATATAGAGAAAAGAAGGGAATTTACTGAAGAGCTTTGCAGAATTCTTTCCTTAGGTGCAGGCCAGACCTGTATTTCTTGGGCCTCTGCATAGGGCAGTCAGAATACCTGAGAGATCCTTCTCTCAGGATGAAGCCTCAGGCTATTTCCACCAATGTTTTCTTTCCTCTGATGTCCAGAACCTAGCTCCACTCACACTGCTCAGACCTTTACTGACTGAAAGTCTCAAAGATCACATCCAAGTGGCAATCTCTATTTAGTATCTCATTTCCTGGTATTTACAGCTTTGTCTGTGGCTTCAAAACTCATTATCTCATCCATGGTTCTAAGGACAATTGAAACCAATTAGAAACTGTTTCCCAATCTCTGCAGTGACTTAGAGAGAAAGGCCTCCCTCCCTCCCCCTTCCCCAATGGAGGCCATATTCCTTGGGTAGTTGGTGGAGTCTTCTGTCTCCTTCACCAGTGGCTCTGCATGTCTTTTTGTCTGGTTCACTGCAGGAAATTTGCATTTACGTTTACAACCCACATAGGTCACTCCTGCAATGTAGGCTGTTGGCAGGTTTATAACTCTGTGAACACAGGCTGGCAGATAGACATGTCTCCCTCCTACAGAGCAGGATGTAAATTTCCTTGGTGCAGGGAGCCAAGCTGTTCGGAGGAGCCCTCTGCATGCCGGCAGGGTGAATGCCTACTCCGTGCCCTACTCACTCATCCCGGCTCCTCACAGTGGAATTCCCACTTCCTCTCCACGTGGGACTCTGGGATGTGGATGAGCCAGAGACTTGACATTCATCTTTGACTTCTTTCTTTAACTCCACATCACACTGATTCTTTTCTATACTTTTTCCCATTGCCTGTCACCCAGACTGGCCACAAGAACTCCTTCCTGTCACCTCCTAACTGGCTTCCCTGCCATAAAAATATGCTCAGGAGTGATGAATATTCGGAGCAACCAGAACTCTCTTGTATTGTTGATGAGAATGTGTAATAATATAGCAATCCACAAATCAGTGTGGCAGCTTAAAAAAAAATTTTAACGCATGGTCCAGAAATCTAACTTTGGGTGCTTTCCTTAGAAAAATGAAGTTTACATTTACACAGAGAACCATATACTATATATATGTATATATATATATATAGTGGCTCAATTTATATTTGCTGCAAACTACCATAAACCAAGACCATTAACAGATTTAAGCATCTATATAGTGAAATATGACACAGCAATAAAGTGATCCACTATTGATAAACGCAGGTGTTTGATGAACTTTGAAGGCATACGTTGAATTACATTACTACATTATTTTGAATCATAGAAGAAGCTACTCTTCATGATTCCATTTGTATGATGTTAGAAAGACAAAAACAGTGTTGAAGAGCAGATTCATTATTGTTATTGTTTACAATGGAGAAAGGGTGTGGCTATAGGCTAAGGATCTATTGTGTATTCAGTCTGATTTTAGTTGGGGAATTGTCTATTTATCTGATAGTTGTTGCTTATCTATCTGTCATCTATGTTCTATATATCTGTCTACTATCTACTTATATGAATTTATAAGTATTATGTATCTATCTTCTAGCCACTATCTATTTGCATGTAACTGTTAAATTCATAGAATTACTTAATAAAACTGCTACATAATAATTTAAAATATAATTTTACTACATAGTAGCTAATTATATAATTTTAAAAATATTGCTCTTTGGGACAAAAGGTTAGAGTGTTTAGACTGTAACTAGAGCCTCTGAGGATGAGCCTCTGCATTTGTCATCACTTTGTCTTTGGTTTCTCTCCTCTCTAACCTTACTGTATCAAAAACCCCCAACATAACCCTCCCCACTCACAAGCCAATCTTATCTTCATGTTGAGCCTTTTACTTCATTGGTTGGTGAACTCCTATTCACTCTTCAAAGCTCCATTCAGATCTAGACTCCTCTGTGCACCTTTCTTTCTGCTTTCTCTGCACCACCAGATTTAAGCACACCTTCTTCTGTACTACTTTTGTGTCTTACACATTCTTTTCTTACTGTATCTTATTATACTTGTTTAGTGTGAGTTTCTTGAGAAAGGTACAACATGCCATTTTTTGTCCTAGGTCTTTCCCTGCTGCTTTACCCCATGTTCACGTGAAGCCCTGAAGCAGGTGGTTAGGGCCTAGAAGGGGAAACGGCCTTTAGCACAGGGATTAGGAGTGGATGAGTGAGTGCCTCAATGATATCAATGTCTGTGGGATTAGTCATGGCACCAATTGAGACAATGCCCTATCATACTGGCTATTGGCTTTCCTCCTTCAGGGCCACCTCCTAAGTAAACCACCTGCACCCAAATCCTTATCTTAGGCTCTGTTCTGTTTTTTCTTTTTTGTTTTTGTTTTTTAATGATAGCCCAGCTAGTGGTAGATGGAAGTGATCTACAAGAGAAACTTCCTCAAGAAGACTCCCTTCTTAATGGCACAGCTCCTTTCTGTCTTAGAGAGTTTTGGACAAACTTGTCCTAAGTCTTAGTTTCCCCACATAGCCAATGCTAGTAAACAGTCAGGTCTCTGTCATGGGTTAGATCTTGCAGAAGTTTATGCTGTACTGAGATAGTTAGGATTAGCCATAATCCTTGTGAAAGGAAGGGAAGGAAAAGAAAAAAAGGAAGCAAAGATCTCAGAAAGCATCAGAACCAACACTCACATTCGCCAATAAAATCCAAGAGGCCTGACCTTTTCCCTTGTGCCAGTCTGTAATGGCAAGACCCTTCACTCAGCCCACGGGGCTGCTCTGCAGAGGCTGAGTCCCTGCACAAGGCAGCCCTGTGAAGCTGAGGCTATGAAATCCTGGGCAAACAGCAGGTCTAGGTGGTCTAGGTATCTAGGTGGTCTAACCCTTTTTGCATGGTTACCTGGGCAGCACATTTCCTTACCTACCTCGCAACAGAGATTGGATTGCAGCGTCTTTGTGCTCCAGCAGATAATGTTGGCCAACAAAGCAGGCTGAGTCTAATGCAGTTTACAACAATGGTGACTGTGACTACTACTAGTTCCAGTTGACTGGAGGCAAATTCAACAGACACTGGAAACACTGAGGTATCTGTAAAAATCTCTTACTTAAGAGATGGTGTCTATGATGAAACCCCCGATGTAAAGACAAGCATTCTTTTTGGAGACTCTTGGGGGAAGGAAGAATATTTCAGATTTTCCTGGGTGGATCAAGCCATCCCAGCAGAACTATGATCTCTTGGTGAGAGGATAAGGTTGGATTGGGCTGCAGAAGGAGAATAAAATTTCCCTACTCTGGCTATCTACCACCACAGATATTTCTACTCAACACTGTGGTTGCAGCCTGACGCTGGGGCATTGGAAGTGATCACAGTCATGGAAGAAGGCGACCTCTGTTGAGTTCCCAGGTGCTTGACTTGTAAGGCTTGGGGATCAGTGGCCTGTACAAAATAGGGCCACATCTGTTTCCACATGCCTTAATTATGCCTTCCCTGGGGCTGGGAGAGCCAGGATTGCAGGTGTGTGAGGAAGAATGGCAGGTCCTGTCCACTCACCCTTGTTAACATGGCGGACCAGGTTTTTAATTCCATAAGGTCATGATGGTGGCCCAGGATTTCCCTGGGGAGTGTTACCAGGAAGATCACTGCTTGGTGGGAAGGACAGGTAGATGCCTGGGGGACTGAGGGAGAGATAGCTGCATGACAAGTTTCACAAATCTCAGCTGTGTCTTCCAGGCACAGGCTATAGAGGCCTGGGCGGGGGACAACACTGAGGGCTGCTGAGTGATTCCTGGAGCAAGCTGCAAAGGACTCATGCTGTGAAGCTGCACCCTATGTCTCCTTTGCAGGAAAAGTGTGACAAACATACTAAGCAAAGGTTTGGGGAGGAGAGGTTGCCCTTTTGTGAAGAGGCAGGGTGAATGACCTAACAGCCTGATGGGTTTTTTGGAAGGTCAGCTTGGGTAATGGGACTGGTTTCTGGGAAATAATTTACATCAGCTGCCCCAATGACTTCACAGAGAAAAATGGGGGCTTTGTTGAAGTCCCTGGACTTTTGACTTTGGGTAATAGTGAAGAGAGAGGAGAGGGATGCTGTCCAGGAAGCTGTTTTAGGAATATCTTATACCACTAGTATAGATGGAACAAAACCATTAATCGTTATAATAATTAGCTCTTGTTGACTAATAATCACTCCATACATACTAGTTTTATATTTGCTCATGACTTTGTGGGTTGCTAATTTGGAATGGGGCTGTGGCTACAGATCTTGTCTGGTGGCTGGGCTGTGATTGGAATGTCTAAGATGGCTTAGTTATGTGACTGGTGGTTGGTACTGGCTATCAGTGGGACTTCTTCCCCACAGCCCATCCTAGATTTTTTTTTCATGATAGTGATGTTCTCAAATTGCATGAAAGAAAGCACCAGTGTACAAGCTTCTGCTTGGGTAATTCTTGCTAATGGCCAAAACAGGTCCCACGGCCAATTCTAGGTTCAGTGTGGAATGATTCTATATATAGTGATGACTATAAAGAGACACGAAGAGGTTGGGGCCATTATTAGGTAATATATATGGTAGAAATTTCTCCTTCCTTCCTTCCTTCCTTCCTTCCTTCCTTCCTTCCTTCCTTCTTTCCTTCCTCCCTCCCTCCCTCCCTCCCTCCCTCCCTCCCTCCCTCCCTCCCTTCCTTCTTTTCTCCTTTCCTTCTTCCCTCCCTTCCTTTTCAACAAATACTTATTATCAAATAGAAGTCAGGAACTCATGATTACAAGAGTTTGACAATAAACCAAACACTGTAAACATCTCTACTCCTTATAGCTTATACAACATAGTGGGGAGGGGTGTCAATCATATGCAAACTGGATAAACAAAATATAGTCAGAGGGTAATGAGGACTATGGAAAAAATAGAGCAGGAAGGAGGACATGGAATTCAGGTATCCTTGGCTGTGGGAAATATAGAGCAAGATACATGCAAAAGGAGAAGAGCCCTGGGTAGCTTGGGAAATGTTAGGCTATGTAACAGGATGCCTGACCAGGATGATTCTACCAGCAGGGCCAAAAGGAGATGCTACACCTTTCCTGAGGAGGATCCTTGGGCATTTAGAGGCCAGGTTAAAGTTAAACTTGTTCTGTGAACTTGTACTTAGAATCAATATTTCACAGAGAATTCGTTGGATCTGAACTGGACCTCTCCGGTACATTATACATTGGATGTATAGGAACTTCTCTGTTCCCAAACAATAAGAGCTAGCTAGGATCTGGAGGAAAAATGAAGGGGAGAGTTTTCTGAGCTAAATCGAGTTATCTTCTACACAGCATGAGCCTGACTGAGGAATGAGCAAGAGGAGTTTTGAATTAAGTTGGAGATGGAAGGAAAAGTAACTTGCAGGAATTTTAATGACGGCATTACTAAAACACTATTACTGGGAGTGGGTGAAGGTTATAAAGTTGAACTGATGGGTC
This sequence comes from Megascapheus bottae, assembly GCF_031878675.1. Lineage (NCBI taxonomy): Eukaryota > Metazoa > Chordata > Mammalia > Rodentia > Geomyidae > Megascapheus > Megascapheus bottae. Next base: position 26,093,636 of record NC_143532.1, on the reverse strand, counting down.
ACTGATGATTCTGAGTCTAGAATGAGAAAGTCTAACTGTCCATGAGCTCTGCCTTTCCACCTATCCCTTTTGCAGCATGATCAGAGCCCAAGTAGGATACACATTTCTTCCCTTGTGCCCTGGATTCTATTTCTTGTGGCTTTGTCAAGGACATTTCTCTAGCAGTCCTTCCTTCTACCTCCCACTGCTTCCAAATTTTTCTCTCCTAGATCTCTCCCTATTTCATAGAAGAGATGTTGTTACTTTTACTCCACTTAAAAATATCTTGATCCTATTTTATCTCATTAGCCACCATCTCATTTCTTTACTCCCCTCTGTAGCACACCTCTCAGAGAGTTGTTTATAGTTGCTGCCTCTTCTTGATTTCTTTTCAATCAAATACAGTCTGCCTTTGGATCTTACTAATTCATCGGTGTTGCCACTGGTAGAATTATGAGTGACATTGTTGTCAAATTGAGTAGCAAATCTGAGCCCTTGTCTTGGCTGAGCTTGTAGCACCATTGATTGGTCATCTCCTCTTTGGTGTCTTTTCTTCCTGGGATCCTAAGAAAGTACAATCACTTGCTTTCCCTTCACCTTTCTGCTCATTCCTCCTCGAATTCCTTCACTATTTCTTCCTCTCATCTCCCCTGCATGTTAAAGATCCCAAGGATCAGAGCGTGGCTTTTTTCCTCTCTACCTTCTTTTGTTGGTTACATTCAGTCTATGAGGTCAAATACTAATCTCTATATCAGAGACTCCACAAATTATATGTCTTGCTTGGCCCTTAAACACAAGACAGGCACACTCAGCTGCCTACTTGACATTTCCCTCCAGGATTCTGTAACAGACAGGAGGTCTAGGCTATGCTTTACTAACAATGACCTCAAATCTCAGTGGCATATTGCAATAATCACCAAAAGGTTTTGTGCTCACTCATGCTAAATATACCCTGTGCTCTTCCCCTTGTCATCATTGCTCTGGAACTCAGAGTGAGAAACAGCTCCCATCTGGTGCACTGCTGATCACAGGGCAAAAGGAGAAGGGAGAAGAAGAAGAAGAAGAAGAAAAGAAGAAGAAGAAGAAGAAGAAGAAGAAGAAGAAGAAGAAGAAGAAGAAGAAGAAGAAGGGGAAGAAGAAGGGGAAGAAGAAGAAGAGGAAGAAGAGGAAGAGGAGAAGAAGAAGAGGAAGAAGAGGAGGAGGAGAAGGAAGAGGAGGAGGAGGAGAAGGAGGAGGAAGAAGAAGAAAACATGGCAAACTGTAAAGCTATTCTTAAAACTTCTGCTCATATTTCATTCATTGACTTAAGCCAATGGTCAATCCTGAGATCCACAAAGTAGGGGAAGCATAGCTAATATTTGTGAATCTTTCATAAACTACAGGTTTCCCACAAACCTTCTCCCCATGTATCCTCCAACTCAACTCAATGCTAACAGTTAGGGAGACCAGAATTCTTGAAGACGCTTCTTGACATCTGTTTCACTTTCTCTTTCAATTCCTCAGGTTGGGTCTTGTCACACTTTAGCTGAATCTTCACTGCATCTCATCTTCTATCACTCTTTCCATCCACCAAATCTCACTCTTGAATCATTTAAATAATCTCTTAACAACAGGCCTCTTTGCTTAGATCTCTGGGTCCCTTTCCTTAATGGTCTTGCCTGATCATAGCAAGCCACAGTGATTCTTTTAACTTATAAGTGGAATTACCTCTTGCTTTTGCTTGAATCTATGATATCTATTTGAGAGACAGGCAGACAGGCAGACAGACAGACAGACAGAGTTCCCTGTTGGCCCATGATGTCTTTCCAGTTTGGTCTCCACCATCTCTCATCCCTTTCTCTGCTTCTCTCAACACCATCTGTGATGGCCACCCTGATGCTGCTTCTCCCAGGGCCTTTGCAATGGCTGTTTTCTCTGCCTGGAATCCTCTTCTCCCAGGTAACCACACAGATCCATCTGTGATACATCTTCCCACCTTCTCTCAGGTTGCTCCCCACCACCTATTTGAAGTTGCAATTCTTTTTCCAGATTTTTTCAACCCCTCAGAATTGATTCCTTTTTTATTTACAAAACAACCTCCCTACGTATTTATGCTAGTTCTTTGTCTTGCCCATTAGTGGGTAAGCTTTAAGAAGATGGAATGTTTGGGTCAGTTTGATTCACTATTTTATGTCATGTGATTTACAGTGCCTGGCATATACGTGATTAGTTCACTGAGGAATTAATAGATGAATGGATGGTACTACAGCTTGAGGGGATTTTGAGAAGAAAAACTCTCCTTAAGACCAGAAAATATCAGGCCTTTAAAACCTGAATTCTAACTGATTCAGGATTGGTTTACCCGATGGAGTCTCAGTGTGTGGAATGGAACCATTGAGGATGAGATTTTAAAAGAACACATAAAGGGAGGAGTTTTATTTTACTGGTGAGAGAGACAGAGACAGAGACAGAGAGAGAGAGAGAGAGAGAGAGAGAGAGAGAGAGAGAGAGAGAGAGAGAGAGAGAGAGAGAGAGAGAGAGAGGACATCTATCTTCACCTCCTCAAATCTTTAATGCCCAATAGTCTTCATGGTCCTCTCTATAGGAAGAAGAAAATACTCATTGTTTGTTGTTTATAATCATTTATTCTAGATGGAGAAGAGAGGCAGAATTTACTTATTAAGTAAATTACTGAGTATTTTAGGAGGTGATAAAAGCTGAGGGACTTTGAGTGTTCCCAACACAAATAAATAATATATGTTTAAAGTGATGGATTTTCCAATTGTTTTGATTTGATTATTATATGCTGGCCATACACATTGAAATGTCACATTGAATTCTGTTCATATGTAAGATGATTATGTATCAAGTAAAAATAGAAATGGATTTTTTAAAGGCAATAGAGAAAAACAAAACAAAGGAAGGAGGACAGACTACCATGGAAAGGAATGTGCAGTTTTGGGTCTTAGGATCATAGCGGCCTTAGTGCAGTAAGGCAGTAAATTTACGACCATGATGATGGTGATGGTGATGATGATGATGATGATGGTGATGAAATGGCAAGGATGAAAACAGGGTGGTGGAGAAGATAAAGGAGAATCACAAAGAAAAGAAAGAGAAGGGCCCTTAATTGAAGTCTTGCCCTTTGTAAGAGCCCTAGACTGCCCAGAATTTTAGCCAGGTAATACCACCTTCTCCTTTCTGCCTGTTCATGCCTCTTCCAGCCCCAGGCCTGGAAGGGTCTCAGCCAGCCAATTCCAGCACCAGAAGAGGTACACAAATGGTAGCCAATGCTTGGAAATCCATCTTCCAAAAATTGCCTTCCATCCATTTTGCTCCAATTCAGTTTTATTTATTACCTAGCAGTGAGCAGATGGAACCATTTTTCCTCGGAGCTGCTTGAAAGAGACGCATTGCAATTGTGCAGCAGGCACAGGGGCTGATTTATGAGCTGTGTGCCCCAGCAACCAGGCCCCATGCCCCTGCCCAAAGCCACAGCTGGCAGCTAACACTGGCTGTGTGCTGCCGTTTGGGGTTGGAAGCCATGGGTTCTGACAAGTCAGAGATGCCTTGCTCTCCTTATCTTGTGTCTGTGTTGGAGTCTCTCCTGTCTGACCCCTAACCATGGTCTCAGTCCAGTGATCAGAACGGAGGAAAAAAATGTTTCTCAAGACAAAGCAATTTCCTCCTGCCAAAGGAAACACTCGACCCCATCTTTAATCACTGGAGTATTCGGGGAGCTGCTCGGTTGGTCCACTTAGAAGTTATTATAGAGGCTAATTTGTTCTTTGACATTTTCTATTGAATTTTCAGTTTCCTCACTCAAACTTGAGAAGACTATGACCCCATGACATGGCCTATTAACCTACATTCTAACTACAAATTGGACCAAATCTTTGTCTCTCCTGCTTACTTGCTGAGTGATTAGAGGCAAGTATTTTTTCCATCTGTAAAATGGGATTGCCAAAATCATGGTGAGCGTAAAACAAATAATGAACATATAACGTTTAATATATATGTATATATTGACATATATACATACATATGCCAGAAACGTTGCCCATTGGTGGTATTCTTTAAAAATGTTAGTATCACCTGGCACCTGTACTTTATGCCTGTAAACCTAGGTACTCAGGAGGTTGAGATCTGAGGATCATGGTTCGATGCTAACCCAGGCAGGAAAGTCCAAGAGACTTTCATCTCCAGTTAATGACCAGAAAATTAGAAGTGATGCTGTGGCTCAAAGTGGTATAGTGTTAGCTTTGAATGCAAAAGCTCTGGGACAGTACCCAGGCCCAGAGTCAACTCTTATGACAGACAAAAAAAAAAAAAAAGGGATCTTCGCACTCAGAGCCAAACTCCAATGTTAATTTAACTGTGATTTGACATCTGATGGAGGTCTGCAGGGTTTTGTAGTCTGGTAACTTAGGAGAGGAATTTTATTCAAACTGATCTTTTTTTTTTTTTTAACCAGTTCTGGGGCTTGAACTCAGGGCCTGGGCATTGTCCTTGGGCATTTTTGCTCAAGGTTAGAGTTCTACCACTTGAATCACAGTACCCCTTCCAGCTTTTTCTGTGTATGTAGTACCAAGGAATCAAATCCAGGGCTTTTTGCATGCTAGACAAGCATTCTACCACTAGACAATGCTCTCGGCCAATGATCCTCATATTTCATAACTGTGAAATGGGACAACAATGATCTCCCAGGGACCCTAAAATAAAAGAAAGAAACATAATATATAGATTTTGTGTGTGGGTGTGAAGGCTAGAAGAAAATTCTTACAAAGACTGAGATTTCTTCTATGTCTCACACACATATTGTATATGTATACATATATGGGTGAATATAGTAAAATATAAATATACATATGTGTATATATGTATGTACACATATAGGTGTATTTACATATACACACATCTGTGTATATGTGTGTGTGTGTGTGTGTGTCCGTATCATGGCTTAAACTCAGTGCCTCAGACTCATACTCATCTTTCTTGCTCATGGCTGGTGCTCTACTGCGTAAACCATGCTTCCAGTTGAACCAACTTCAGATCCCCTAAAGAATCCATATCAACTGTGATTCAGAGATCATTGGAGGTTAAAGCCTGACCTGCCAGGTTTAACCTCCTGCTCCCCAAAAAAGCTTCAGGACACTGTAGAACATGGAAGCTGGAATGGCACTTCTGCAAGTCTGGCTCCTGGGTTAATGCCCAAGGATAGGGCCAGATCTTTGAAACTGGACTGGCAGATCCCTCACTTTGATGGCACCAAGAGCTTTAGGTTAAGCACCTGTCATTGTCATTTCCCTTACACTGTATTCCAAAGGCAAAAGTGGCATTTCCTGTTACCTTTGCCTGTCCTGTAAGGTATGGCCTGGCCCTGCCTGGAATCATTGGATTTTTCTTTGTTAGTTTCTTATTAGGATTTGTGTTAGCTTTTCTTTTAAACAATTTCTTGGGTTTTTTCCAAGGTCAAGGAGGAGAGCAATGATATAAATATACTGCTGAGGGAGGTGGGAGAGCCCCACCCTAATCCAATTTGAGTGGAGAGAGGATAAAAATTAACCTTCATTTGAATATGTAAACAAACATAGGCTTTTGGTAATTTCCAGCTGTCCTTGGCTTAGGTCGCTTAAGAGCAGAGCAGAGCAATTCATCTGCCAGATCTCTTTAAGGCAAGAAAAACTTTATTCTTTCAGGCTTTTTTACACCCGAATAAGTGCTAAATAATAATAATAGGCCAAGACTGAAAGAAAGTCTTTCAATTGGAAGGGTGTCAACAGGAGCTGGATGAAGAACTGGGAGCTCTTTGGGGAAGAGAGAGGGTGACAAAATTCCGGTTGATGAATGCTGACATTCTGAATAAAATCACTCCATGCCTTCACCTAGGTCAAGAAACGACATTGTTTTCCTGAGCTGCGGTGACAGCGAGGTGACAGAGATTAATAGCTTGGTATTGACTGAGCAACTCCGAGTTCCCTATCTCTGTCAAGTCAAGGCTGTGTCCAAGGGCTGAGAGTGTTATTAGACTTATAATTGCAAAGACATTTAAAGGGTTTCCCCTTAAGGGACTATGAAATCCAATAAACCTTTCACAGAACCTCCAGCGCTCTAGTGCAAAACCCCGTCTGGGAGCCCGGCACGCTCCCAGCCCAGCGCCGGGGAAACCTTGAGGCCGCCAACATTGAATAATGTTTGATTTATGAAGTTGGTTTTGAATTTGTATCAGTTGTTTTATTAAAAATATATGAAAGGAAGTTTTAAATATGAGCAAGCCCTGTAGGCGCTCGTGAGCTCTGTGCCGCCTATCTGACTGAGCCTCGTCTTTCTCGCTCTGTGGCTAGGACACAGAAATAGAGGGGATTGGGAAACAAAATTGGGGGTGGAGCAGAGATTAAGTCTCACTTTTTTTTTTACTGAGATTTTACAGAAGGAGGTGGAGGCTCTGAGGTTTGGTTTGCTGTCTGTAAGAGGCTTGGGGACATCAAAAGGCAGGCTGGATTTACTTGTCAAATAGCAACATGGACAGGAAGCTCAATCTCTGCAAAGCACGTGATTTCTTCCTTCTAAGGAATTTCCAGCTCTGGAAAGCTGTGGGCAGGGCTCAGATGATTTGCAGGAGACTGGTGTAGGTACTGGTCTACAGGGTGGCCATGGCAGAGTCTCAGTTGGGTGGACCCGTTGGGGAGCTAAAAGCACTCTCCTGCTTGGGACCACTGTCTAGTTAACCTCTGTTCTCAGCTACCTCTCAGCACCTGTGTGTGCTTCTTTGCAAGCCAGTTTAGCAAGCTTTCCTGAATTTTCTCCACATGTCTGTCTAGAGGATGGGCATGAGAGAGAGAGAGAGCAGTGATTGGGGTCGCCAGACAGATTCAGCTTTAAGTTATGGTTGTGCCATTGAAGAAATAATTACATCTCTCTGAGCCTCAACTGTCATCTGTAAAATGGGAACTGCCTTAGAAGGAAGGGTTCATCTATTCAATGTTTTCAATATGCTAAATATGATTGTTAGGAAACTGAGTCATGAGTATCAGAATAAAGAGGGTCTTTGTTTTTAAATAGTATTGGGATCAAACCTGGAGTGTTGCACCTGCTAGGCAAGTCCTTTGTCATGGAGCTATGCCCCAGCCCCGAACAATGGGGCAGAAAGTAAACTCAACTGACTAACAGACTTTCATTTCAGATAAAAGCCTGAGAGAGACACCAGAGTCAGCCAACCAGACTGGGAAGACAATGGTGAACTCTGTTACAACTGAGGTCTCCTTTTATTAGGCAGAGAGAGTGCAGTCAGATGGAGCAGGAGTCTGGGGTAGTTTGTCACAGGAAGAGGGGGGGCAGGAATGGGATCCAGGGAAGGGGCTCTTTGTGCAGAGATTGAATCTTACCTTGAGTGATAGGGATGCATCTCTTTTTAGCAGACATGCCAACAAATGGTAGAGCCCTCAATTCACAGGCTGTATCTTTTACAACCCCAGGGTATATTTGGGGAGAGTAAAGGCAATTGTTTGCTTTAGAAAAGAGTTTAGTTTTAGCTATTTGTTTTAGCAGAGTCAGCTTGGAGGCAGTTTAGGGCTAATTCTCCATCAATGATGAACAGTGCTCCAACTGCCTAGGTGCTGTCAGCACCCAGTTCCTGTTTGACATGGATGACACAGGGGTTTGGAGAGGATGTTGTCAAACCCAAATTGTACAAATGACTGTGACAGGAAGTGGGGCCTAGCCGGACGGAACTCAATTCTGATGACAAAGTGGGTGATTACCGCCCTCTTGCACTAAACTCCAGAGAGTTGTCACAGAAGGCTGGGGGTGACTCCTTGCCACTGAAATGTGAAAGCAGAAACCTTGCTTCCTCTGGGGCCCAGTGATGGCTGCTTACTAACTGAACAGGACATGTGTCCCAAGAATTTCATACCAGGAAGACCTCTTCTGAGAGAAGGAGCTGCAGATTTCATCTGAGCAAAACCTATGAGTATGTGCCTCGTGAATGGTACTTATCCCAACTGTGGAGGACTTTCTGTGAGGTGGACCACTGCTGGTGATAGAAGATTCCCCTGGGTAATAGCCAGGGAGGAGGTGGACTTCCTCATGAATGCCCTGTTAGCTGACATCCAAGGACTAGAACTCGGAGGCATTTCGATGGCATGGCTCTCCATTCTTCTTTGCCTTAGTAAGGATAGAGTGTGTTTTCTGGGGGCAAAAGCAGGCTGGAGCAGAGACACCTTGCTCCTGACACCAGGAGGCCAGGGGGCTCCATCCAAGGAAAGAGGTGAGAGGCTACACACAATAGCTGGGTTTTGAGACAGTGCTAGAACTCAGTATCTAGATAGCTCTCCAGAGATCAGAGCAGAGAGTGGTCAATCTGGCTGCTGCCTCAACCAGCTATTCTGGCTGTGCCACACCTACCTGTAAATTGGTGTGGGGGAAGATGGGAGGGAAGAGACTCCCATTCTCCTGAGGTTGGGAGGCCTTTCTGAGAATCTCCTCTCTTCCACCACAAAGTCCCTCCATTCTCTCCTTACTCCTCTTTATGTGCATTCATTGGTTTGGAGATCTCCAGTTTCCTAGCATTATCACTACTTTTTCTTGCCTGAAGAGTCTCACATAGTCTGTCCCTGCACCAGGTAAGGCCTCTGGTACTCTGAACTCAGAGTCTTCGGAGATATCACTGCCGTGGCATCTCGTTGAGCACCAGAATCCTGCTAACTTTCACCTGGCCTAATTACTCATAAACTTAGGGCGAGGCCCAGGGCCTTATGATCTTCCTGGGGGGCCTTTGGACTGTGTCTTTTGTTCTTTTCTGCCTGTTCACTCTTTCAGATGGCCGTAATAATTCACAGAGTTGAGTCCTCCTGACACTAGATTTATGGGACTGTAGGCTGTATAGAAACTTGTCCTGAAGGCTGGCTCTCAACCATCTGTCATGCTTTATACTTCCATCGGTATTTAATTGAATCAAGTGTAAGTTTTCAGTCCTCTGGGGTTTTCGTTTTGGCTGGAGAAGAGGAACTTGGAAAGGGCCAATATAGAGACAGGATCTCTATATAGAGAGAGACGGAGTTGAGGTTTCTCTCCTCAAAGAGGGATCCCCAGTGTCTCCTGTGTTGGCTACATATTCCAATCACCTGGACCATCACTTCATCTTAAGGTAGTTAATGCCCACAATCCACCATCAAGCCTGGAGGAAGCTTGCTTCACAAGCTTTCAATGTTCCACATACCTTCCTCTGATAACTAGGGATCAGATAGCTTATCTGATAAACTAGGCCAGGTTGCTCTACTAATGAGAGAAGTCTAGGCACTTTCCTTTCCTTTAGCTATCCTTTAGCTGGAGTGGGGTACTTTGGTGTCTTTGGAAGAAAATGCTAGAAACGCAAGCCAGAAGGACTTGAATGAGAAAGCAAATTGATTGGTTTATCCAACTGAGAGGTCCAATCGTGAACTGGACGTAGTGGAGTATATGGGCTCTGCTTTTCAGCCTTCTTTCTGATTCACTCCTCATGCAAGCTGTTGACCAAGTGTTCTGATCCACATCTATATCTTGGTTGCTGAGATGATGGTTCTGGAGGTTGAGTCTCTCTAGATTCACCTGGGTCATATACCTATCCCCGAATGAACCAAAAAGGTATAGGGTGGATTGGCTCTGGCCCAGCCTGGATCTCGTGTCCCACCCTGGAAGTGGGCCAATGCCTCATGACTCATTGAGTCAGCCTGGGGATAGAGCTGTTGCTTATGAAAGGTATGGTTTGGACTTTGGATTTGCAGCTGGCCTGGCTTACTTGGGCCTTTTCTTCTACTTAGTCTTTTTTCACTTCTCTTTGTTTTTCTCCTTCCTTCATTTTCTACCTCCCCAAGTCCAGTTATGAATTGATGTCAGTGTGTTCCTGGGGACATTCTTTGCCTCAGTTTATACAGTGGAGTAGTTTCAATGAAAGGGGCCCATGGTTCCTTCAAGGTCTGGGATACTGCATGTAGCTTCGTCCTGGAAGGCTCACCTGGAACTCAATCTCCTTTACTTTTCCCTGTCTGTATACCTTTCATTTTTGTCTTTTGACTGACTTCCTTGGTCTGCCTTTTGTCTTTCTCTACCCCAAGGGCAACCTGAGGGCAAGGACCACGTGTGACTTGCTCTTGGTTCTTAGCAGCATCTCACACAGTAGTGCTTATGGGGCTAAGACAGACCTGAATAATCTTCATACCTCAGTTCCTCCAGGGCATTAACAACAACAATGGGAAGAAATGCTGTGTGAAAGGGTCATCAATCATTTCTGGGCTCATGCTTATGATCTTAGCTACTCAAGACGCTAAGAACTGAGGATCAAGGCTCAAAGCTAGCCCAGACAGACAAATCCAAAGACTCTTATCTCCAATTAGCCAGCAAAAAGACAGAAGTAGAGTTGTGGTTCAAGTGGTAAAGATCAAGCCTTGAGGAGGGAAACTAAGTGAGAGCATAAGGCCCTGAGTTCAAACTCCAATGCTGACAAAAAAAAAAAAAGAAGAAAGAAAGAAAGAAAAAAGTGGGAGGAAGAAAGAAAGAAAAAAAGAAATTCTGAAATACAGCAACAGCAGCAATTGTATACTATGTTTTTTATTTGAACCTATTAATACTAGAGAAAATACAACCCAATAACTTATTTGGTGCTGAATAAAATTTTATTATTATTATTAAAGTGCTGCACAGAGTTGCTATGTCATAAGTCAGGAGTACCTTTCTGTTTTTGGACAAAGTTGCCCTTCCCTTTGCTTTCCTCCAGTTTCCCTCTCACATCCCCACAAGGGACATCTCAACAATGTTGATTAGTGTAAAACATCAGACTATCTATGGTGAAAGGATGGGGTTCAACACTTTTGCTAAAGGAGATAATACTATTTTAATTATGATGTAAACCTAACCACTCATAACCTCCCAACCTAATTCTGTTTTCAGTGTTTCTATCACAGGTGGCAAGGGTCACTGTAGTTTGCTGTTCAAACGTAATTACAGGACTTTTTTTAATGTCAATCAGTAGGAGACCTTGAGAGCAGTCCTGATTAATGTTGGAAAATGGGGGTCTTCTAATAGTCCTCTTCCTCATTGTTCTGGCTTTATGTATAACCTCATTTGGTGGTAATGTCTGGTCCAAGTTTCAAACATTCTATGGATACCCAGCTGGCTAAGCATCTCCTCCCCTACCCTTTTCTTCTCCCATCTGCGTCCGGCAAGTTACCCACTCCTGTGAACCTATGGAATCACTAGTTCAGAGTCTGACAGGGCAGAGAGTTCTGGGGACTGACAGGAAGGGAGGTGGTATGGGGCTGGCTGACATGGGCACATTTGGCGACAGGCTGTGATCACACTGCGGGTGGCTGGACAGCTTTCTTGGCCCCTGCATATGCATTACAGCAGCCCTAGGGAGCGGGGGAGTTGGCCAGCTTCCAGGAAGGATACCATATGGTAAGTATGTGGGAGTTTTATTACATTTTCTTTAGGACTTCACCAAAACAAAAGAAATAAAAGGAGAAAGAAGAAAGGAAGAAAAATCCAGAAACTGAAGAGAGGATCATACAAGGTTAACCATGAAATGAGTCACAGATATTATTTGTTCTTGCCTCCACCAGGTCCAGATGGAGGAACTGAGGCACAAAAGGGAGTGTCCCAGCTCAACGATAAAAGGAGGAGATAGGCATTCCACATAGCCCCCTGGAGAAGGGAAATTTCTGGTTTCAAGGATTTCTTCTGACCAGGAACATGATAATCTGTGGATTTGGAATCCATGTTTCTTCTAACAGCCAGATTGTTTCTTGGCAGCTGGTATTTTACAAGATCAATTCTCCAAATCTGTCACTTCAAATTATTCTTTTTAACTACATGAGCCCTTAAATTTTCCTTTTGCCCCTTTCTAAATTGTTCAAACATAGCAAAATATACCTAACAGAAAATTGATACTCTTGATAATATTTTTGATTGATTTGACATGAGAATATTTACCTGGTATATTCTTTTTCCCTATTAAAACAAAAATAGTATAAAAGTCATTTCCCTAACAATTTACAGGTGCACTGTGCAATATTGGCAACCACATTCATCCTACTGAGAAGACCTCTATCTTGAATTACTGAAACTCTCTATCCACTTATCCACTGAATGGCTCCTCCACTTCTCTTCCAGTCCCTGGTTATTCTCCTTACACCTTCTGCATCTGTGAGTTGGGCTCCTTCAAATAACTCATACATATGAAGCGCGCGCGCGTGTGTGTGTGTGTGTGTGTGTGTGTGTGTGTGTGTGTGTGTGTGTGTGTGTGACTGCCTTGTGTGGGTATTGAATAGATTTATCCATCCCCAATGCAGGGCACTCAGGTCCCTGAAGAAAGAACAGGTGAGCTGCTCCTGTGTCCTCTCTGGTGCATCAACACATTCATTCCAATGGGATGATGGGAGAGGGAGGAACGTGCTCCAAGAGTGCTGAGATGGGAGGAGATTTTCCAAGGTTCTTTAGAGCACAGGAGGGTGATAACCCAGAAAGCTCAGAAATTTGAGGTCTCATATATAGACCTCTGTTCCCTAGGAACATGAAGAAATGTTATTTTTGCCTAGCAAAAATAAATGCTTAGCCAGGTGCCGGTGGCTCACACCTGTAACCCTAGCTACTCAGGAGGCTGAGATCTGAGGATCAAGGTTCAAAACTAGCCTGGACATGAAAGTCTCTTTAATCAATCACTAGAAAACTGGAAGAGGTGCTGTAGCTCAAGGGGTAGGGAGGTAGCCTTGAGCTGAAGTGCTTAAGGACAGCACCCAGGCCCAGTCACATGAATGACAACAACAACAACAACAACAACAACAAGAAATGCTTAGTATCTTAGTCATACAGTCAAGCTTGCCATCTAGGACATCTCTTAAATACCCAGATGTCTCAGCCTTGCCCTTTCATCTCTGGTTGAGGTTTGTCCTTTATGGAAACCATTTCATGTCCAGACAAACAATCTCCAAATATGGAGATTGAAAGAACTATTTGATTTTGAGCCAGGGACCTGAGTATGTCTCAGGTTACTAGGCCCAGGGAATGGTTGCTTTGTCAAGCAAGGATGTGTAATCCTATTGCATGTTCTTGTCTATTGCCTTACAGCAGGACAGCTGAAGGCCACACTGCAAACCCATGTGTGTTAGAGAGAGGAGTTCTTCTCATATGAAGATTGTTGGGGGGATAAGCATTTGGTTCGGTAATTTCAAAGCAGTCCTGATGTGTCCAAGTCAAGAACAGCCTTGTGATAATGAAGAAGTAAATAGCCAGAGCTTTCCAGAGGAGGTCAGAGATCCAAATGAAAATTAGGGTCTGTGTCACCATGACTTCTCTCCTTCTGCTGTCTCCTGAGAGACCATCACTGATTTATAATTTATTAGCTAATTTTACATGGGCAAAGGAGTATGAATTACTTTATTTGGATGATCACAATTAGTGAGGGCATGGTGGAATTCTTTCTGTCAGGTTTTGGGTGTGTTTAGACAACACAGATGCCGCTGAGAGCTTGGCCTAGAGGTAGAGTGCTTGCCTACAATGCATGGAGACCCAGGTTCGATTCCTCGGTACCATATATGCAGAAAAAAGCTGGAAGTGGTGCTGTGGGTCAAGGGCTAGAGGAGTGCTATCCTTGAGAAAGCCCAAGGAAAGTGCTTAGGCCCTGAGTTCAAGCCGAAGGACTGGCAGAAAAAAACCCAACCAAACAATACCAGCAACAAAACCCTCAAAACATAGATGCTGGTCTGGGGGAGGTTAGATAGTCCATTTCCCCATCCATAGGTGCTAGCAAGTCCTTACCATTTACAGGCTCTATGAGTTGGGGAAAATCATCTTTCCTCTCTGCACAGATGCCATCTGTAAAATGGGATTATGGCTTTCTCTCTTTACATTCAGGAGGCTGGATGGATGGACAGAAGCTGTAGATCATGAATTTATAGTCACTGACTATTTATTTTGCTCCCAACTCCCCCAAAGAGTTGGAAAAATCACCAGTCTGTGGATTCCAGTGGTACAATTCATCTCAGAGATTCATGCTGTGTGAACATTGATACAGGCATCCAGGATACTTAAAAAAAGAAGAAGAACTGTTAGCTTTAAGTAGCCATATAAAGGAGTTTCAACATGCTCGTTTATGAGCACAATGCATCTTGACCAGAATGCTTTTTGTGCCATTAGCAAAGGACAACAGACAATCTCAAGGCCCAAGAGATGGAGAAGCACTAAATAAAATGTGATAGATGCTAAAGGAAGATACTTACCTGCATTCACAGGACTTAGATCCTTAGATGTCAGTGAGGAGGATGGAAAGGGGCTAAATAATATACATAGTGAGGTCATATTTATGGGAAGAAATGGATATAAAATAATGAAGGCTCTCTCTGTATGTTAACATGTATTAATATGTCTGTACGCATACATGCACACTCCAACCTTGCTAAGTGTGGAGACTGTATTCCGCAACATATGTCCTCAGATAGTGTCACTGTTGTATATACCTGACATTGTTTATACCAATTTAGAGAGACACAGGAAACCACTGGATGTGGCTTCAAGACAACCAAGAGCTGTGGTAAATAAAAGGGACCCAGACTGCTTCTCAGGTGACATAGAAACTGTTTTACAGGAGAGTTTATTTTAATTAGATAGGGAAGTACACATTAAAATAATTATAAAACATGAAGTATAGGCTGAGTGCTGGTGGCTCATGCCTATATAGCCTGTATCATAACTGCTCATGAGGATCATGGTTCAAAGCTAGTCTGGACAAAAAAAAATAGTCTGAAAGATGGGCCAGGAGCCTAGGCTAGTGGTAGAGTGCTTACCATGCACAAAGCCCTGGGTTTGATTCCTTGGTACCACATATACAGAAAAGGCTGGAAGTGGTGATGTGGCTCAAGTGGTAGAGCACTAGAGAAAGCTCAAGGACAGTGCTCAGGCCCCAGGACTGGCAAAAGAAAAAAAAGTCTGCAAGACTCACTTCTAATTAACAAGCAAAAAAGAGAGAGAGTGGATGTGTGGCTCAAGTGGTGGAGTGCCAGACTTTAGTGAAAAAGCCAAGAAAGGGAATGAGGTCCAGAGTTCAAGTCCCAGTACTGGCATTAAAAATTTAGTATAGCCAGGTGCAGTGTCTTACACCTGTAATCCTAGCTACTCAGGAGGCTGAGATCTGAGGATCAAGGTTCAAAGTCAGCCCCAGGCACAAAAGGACTTGAGACTCTTATCTCCAATTAACTTCTAGAAAATAGGAAGTGGGGCTTGGCTCAAGGGTAGGGTGGTAGCTTGAGCTGAAGAGCTCAGGGACAACACCTGTGGCAAGTTCAAGCCCTATGACCCACAAAAAAATAGTATAGTAAATATGAGTAGCAGCAGTCAATTATCATGATACTACACTATTGTGTATTATCTGTAATTATGTGCCTATATTTCTACACACCTGGTACACAAGTGTTACACATGTGAGTAATGTGTCTAATGTATAGGGCTGTGTGTGTGTGTGTGGTGTATCTCTGTGTGTGTGTGTATGACTAAGTATGGATATATATATATATATATATATATATATGGAGAGAGAGAGAGAGAGAGAGAGAGAGAGAGAGAGAGAGAGAGAGAGAGAGAGAGAGAGAGAATTGACTAGATTTGCAATAGAGCAAAACCTAGATACATAAGGCCATATAGATGAAGCTAATTGAAAGGACCTCTAGGATATAGAAACAAAAGCCATATAATGAGTGATTGTTGTCCTTAATGTACTATGTTATCTCTCAGCTCTTTTGCTGTCCCTTGGTTATCTCATATTGTTACAGTATCTCACTTTGTTATCTGCTATATTGGATATATTTGTATTTGGTTATTTGAAATTAGATAGGGAAGGGGGGAAAACAAGATGGGGGGTGGGGAGAGGGTAATGGGGACCAAGACATGTGAAAGGGTATCAATGTATGTGAATTAATGCACCTTCTATCTGGCAAATATCATATAACCCTTTTATTAATTACAATAAAAACTATCAAAAAAGAAAAGAACTGACTATGTATAGATATATAATAGACTTTCTGTTTCTCTCTGCAGTCTGGCAAAGGATGAACAGGATCAGAATAGCCAGATATGGTTGGTGGCACAATGCCATGATGCTAGGTAGGACTTGAGAAGCCAAGAGCGAAGGACAGAAAGTGTGAGTCCAGTCTGGGCTATGCAATAGGAAAGCCCACTCCCTTGTTCCTTGCATGAGGAATAAGGTATCATGGGTAAAGATGCTTTGCTTATGTGTTCCCCAGACTGATTCCTGCATGGAGAATGGGAGCTGCTGGGTTTGGGGGAATGAGCAAAGAGGTTTAGCTGGATGTGAAAGCTCTATGTTTTCAAGTGTCCATTCATCAATGCTGAACCCCTGGGGTGCTGTCCTGCCTCAGGTGTCCTGCTTTGCCCCAAAGCTTCTCTAGGATCTTTCCCTTCCCCCATTGCCCCTTAAGCGTGTTCCTCTCTCACTGAAAACATTTTAATAAAGTTGCTGCATGTGAGAGAGGATTATGGGTTCATTTTACTTTCCTTACTTGAAGTCCTGGGGGAAGAAAAGCCTTGTTTAACTCAATTCATAACACTATTAATCCAACCATAAACCTTCGAATGACTTGAAAGGACAGAGGAGAATTCATTACAGCCTGTCTGTAAGCAGCAGATTCTCTTCTCTTGTGTCAGCAGGTGAGACTCACTGGGCCCCAGCGGCTCTTCTGCCTCTCCAAAGGTCATTCTAGAGACTGAATTAAAGGAGCTTGGGTTGGGCCCCTGCTCCTGTTCTGTACATGCCAGATGGGGTCACTGGGGCCCAGAGTGGTTGTGTAAGACTCAGATTTCAAAGCTAAAAATGTAGGAACCAAGACTCAATAAGCTTATCCGAATTTACATCTAGAGGGTCTATATGTTGTAAAACAAACCAGTTTTAACACAGGAAGCTTAAACTTGACCATTGTATACCCGGCAACATGGCCCAAGGGAATAATGCTAAATATGGAAGGAGCTATAGGTCTGACATATTTAGTGCTGCACAATTCATGATTTAATATCTAAAAAAAACCCAAAATGTACTACTAGAGGAAAATATAGCTAACAGTAACTCAATGAGTTAACATGTAATTGTTAAACATGTTTCAAGCTAGGCACTAGTGGTCCATATCTGTAATCCTAGCTATTCATGAGGCTGAGATCTGAGGATGACTATTCCAAGCCAGTTATGAAAGTCCTTGAGATTCCAGATAATCACCAGAAAATTGGAAATGGTGCTGTGGCTCAAGGTGGTAGAGTGCTAGCCTTGAGCAAAAAAGCTCAGAGACAGTGCCCGGGCCCTGAGTTCAAGCCCTACAGTGGACAAAAAAACCCAAAACCTTCCACAAAACTCCCCTAAACTCAAATAGCATTGATAATACTCATATTATGCTGAGTAAAACCCAGAAAAATGAAAAATGAAAAATATATGCTTAGGAAGACCCTGAAAGAAGTAAACTAACAACATTAAGATTTTGGCCATCTATGTGTTTAATAACTATGGCCTGAACAGGCTTCCAAATAGTGTGTGGGGTTAGGGTATTTACTTGTCTATTTCTGTTCAAATATTTTGTAATGCATACATATTTTTCATCAGTTAATTTTCATTTTATTTTCTTTTTTGAGCTTTTGCTGGGCAGGTGGGAACTCTACTGCAGAGCCACACTTCCAACCTCAATTTGTTTCAATTCTGAAACAGTGATTTGGGGGCTCATGGAGTGGTTCTGATGGTAGTAACTAAAAAACCTTGAGTTAAAACCCCAGTACTAAGGCTGGGAATTTGGCCTAGTGGTAGAGTGCTTGCCTAGCATGCACAAAGACCTGGGTTCTATTCCTAGGTACCACATATACATAGAAAAAGCCAGACGGGGTGGGGGAGGGAAGTGGGGACAAAAACATGACAAAGAATAGCAATGATTGTTAAGTACTGCACCTTCTATCTAGTGAATATAATGTAACCCTTCTTTTAATTACAATAAAAATATATTAAAAAAAAGAAAAAGTTGGAAATGGTGCTGCGGCTCAAGTGATTGAGCTCTAGCCTTGAGAAAGCCAAAGAACAGTGCTCAGGCCCTGAGTTCAAGCCCCAGGACTGGCAAAAAAAAAAAACCCCAAAACAGTATTGCCAAATGACAGTAAATTTTGGAGCCTAGCTCTGATATTTTACAACTATAATCCCATCTATTCAGAAGGCTGAGATCTAAGGATCAAGGTTCAAAGCTATCCTAGGCAGAAAAGTCAATGAGAATCTTATTTTTAATTAATCAACAAAAGCCAGAAATGGTGGTGTGGTTCAAGGGGTAGAGCACCAGGCTTGAGTATAAAAGCTAAGTGAAGCATGAGGCCCTGAGTTCAAGTTCCAGTGCTAGCTGATCAAAAGGTGGTTTGATATATCATCTTTAGGTCTCATTCTAAGGTGACGAGAGGGGGGGGAGGAAAGGGAGAGGGAGAGAGAGAGACAGAGAGAGACAGAGACACAGAGAGAGGGAGAGACAGAGAGAAAGACAGAGAGGTGGGGGGAAGTGAGGGAGGGAGAGAGAGAGAGATTCATATGTAGCAGTTTTCTTGAGAGCCTTCCCAACCCACACCTGTGCAGGGTGACTGAGCGACATGAGGGGTGTGATTTGGGGTTTGGTAGAGGAGACACTGAGTGTCAATGCAGTCACAGTAATGTTTCAGCCAATCCCACTGTGCCTCTGCAGCTGGAATGAGCACCAGACAAGGTCCCTGATGCATGGCGCTGAGTTTAGTAGGGCATTTATTCTAGTTCTTTTCCTAGGAAAAGATCTGGCACATGCTACTCAAGCATTTTTACCACTGATCTATGTAGCCTCTAAGGCTTTCTATAGAAATGCTGAATCAGTGAATTATATGGTTCCAGAGTCTAGACTTGAGGGCCAGGCAAGCCTGGCTTGTCTACTTACAATCAACAAGGCCTAGGTCTCTCCTTCCTTGTCTCGCTTGCCTAATCGGTAACAACTCCTATGTCCTTCTCCATGTGTGTTTGTGTACATGAGCTTATTCAGTCTTTAGGACACCTGTACAGGTTGAGTAGATTAGCAGTAAATTCTTACCTGGGCATCTCCCTCATAGATACTGCTGACCCCTGGGTCCAGATGTTCCTGAAACTGCCATCCCTGTAATCCCTGAGCAGGGAAACACTCTCATAGGGAGATGGCTCAGTGGCTTAAAGACTGCTTCACCTCCCCCTCCCCCGCCACCCTCCGCCAACTCCTCAATGGCTGTTGAGGGCCTCACATGGCTGGGGTTTCCTACACCCTCAGGCTGAAGGCAACCTCAGCAAATTTGGGAGAGAGCCTCCCCTTCTTGAGAAGTCCAGTTCCTGACTCCAGGGTCACCTAGACTCTCCAGCGACGTTAGCTGCTCCTTCCACATGATCCAACAACGGTGGCTATTTGTTAGATTTTAAGCAAGCTTTAAATGTAATTGCAACATAGACACATGGTCAACAATTCAGATGGTACAAGAGGGCAAACCATGATAGCTCCATGCTCTTTCTCCTTTCCCACCCCTTCAGAATTTCATCTCCCAGGGAATTTGCTGTTCATAACATCCTGTGATTTCTACCAGCCTACATATGCATATGTTCTTAAAATGTATACAAATGGGGCTATAATATATGTCTAACTGATCACACCCTCTCACTGTTTGATCAATGTCTAACTAGTATAGTGTGTATAGATCTATTTTAATGAGGATATTATTAATTCTGGTGCTTTTAACTGCTACTATTAATTTCTAATTCTCTTTAACATCTTTGTTTAATTTTAATTTTAATTTACACCTTATCTAACCACAAAGCTCTAGCTGACCATTCCAGTTCTTCTTTGTGCAAACTGAAATGACTCCTTTGCACATATGTCTCTTAGTATCCTTACCATCAATTCCTAGAGGCAATCTTATTTTAAAGCTTCATATAGGAAACCTTAAAAGAATAATTTTTCAGTCAAGCATGGCATCTGCCTATAATTCTAGCACTTAGGAGGCTAAAGTAGAAGGATCACAAATCGAGGCCAACCAGGTCTACATAACAAAATCATATCTCAAAATACTCAAACAAATAAATAAATAGATTTTCACTATCCTCTGGTAAAATGAGAAAGAATTTTGTTGGGGCCCACAAAATTTCTCTTGCACATTTTTTTTTGCCAGTCCTGAGGCTTGAACTCAGGGCCTGAGCATTGTTCTTGGGCTTTCTTTCTCAAGGCCTAATGCTCTACCACTTGAGCCACAGCACCACTTCTGTTTTTTTCTATGTATGTGGTACCAAGGAATTGAACTCAGGTCTTTGTGCATGCTAGGCAAGCACTCTTACCATAACCCTGATTTCTTGCACAAATTTTAATAATAATAATAATAATAATAATAATAATAATAATGTTTGCTAAGTCCTCTCTGTGGTCCCCAAAATGCAGTGCTGAGTCCTGTCCCAATAGGGGTTTCAGAGCAGAAATGATGTCATTAACCAAAGAGGCCCCACTTATTGGGTAGAGTACCCTCTTATCTTTGAGTGCTCATGGTGGCTGGTTCTGTGGTTTATAATTAAGTTAGAAATTGTCCTTTACGTTGCTTATGTCTGGTGTCAGGTGTGCATTGATGATCTTTTTCTGCAGCAGCAGAAAAGTCTACCACCAGCAGCAGGTAAGTCTCTTTTCACATAGAGTATCCAGAGAAGTCTGTAGCAACCATGGGTTGAATGTTTGCTATATGTCATGTGTATATTTAAAGGATTTATGTGAATTGATTCATTTAATTCTCAGAATAGGTCTTTTAGTATATATGAGAAAATGGTATCATTATGAGTGGTTCAGCATACTTTTTTCTGGCTTTCTTTAAATATATGAATTTACAGTTCCCTGCTCCACCTAAATTTAGGAATAGCCATGTGACCCTGCTTTAACCAATGAAATGAAAGCATAGGTGGCATGAATCTGTCTCTTCCAGATAGAAACCAGCAAGTTCCTTTCCTTTCGTGACTGGCAGCCCTTGTTCTTATCAAAGTGATCTGTCAGTCTGAGCCTCAAAGTGAGGGTGATGAGTAGCAGAACAATCCAGAAGTGTGAGGGAGGAACATATTTTATAATTTTAAATCATTGTTGTTCTGGGGTTATTTGTTATACACTTTATTCTGATCTCCCCTTTCCCCACCCCAGGAACTGAAATCAGAGAGGTGAAGTTAGTTTCTCATAGTCATACTGGTAATAAGTGCAGGAGCTTGAGTCAGGGTTTGTTTTTGAGGTTGTGGGGGTGGTTAGGAGTTTTTAATGCTTAGACTGAAAAATAAAAATCTTAAGTTGGGTTTTTTCATAATATCATCAGCCCCCATTCTGGCAGGGTAACAAGTTGCCTTCTCTGAAGTCACACTTGGTGGTCCAGACTTTTCCTCCAGCAGGTCTTCAGAGCAGAGAGGGGTTTCTCTTGTGGTGTAGTGGCCCTCATCCTGGAGGAACATAGTGTCTGCCCACATGCCAGGTTATGCCAGGCCTAACACTTCCAAATGTTAACCCAGTGAATCGGCGTATCAGCCAAGCAGGGGCAAATCTAGAGGCCTGAAGAGGAAGAAGTCAGTTGGCCTAAGAGTGCACAAGCCCCTCAGAAAGAAAAGGCCAACAGCAAGAAGAAGAAGAAGAGGAGGAAGAAGAAGAAGGAGGAGGAGGAGGAGGCTGCAAAGCCACAGCCGCAGCAGCAGCAGCAGCAACAACAACAACAACAAGTGAAGTTCCCATGTCTCAAAGCTAGGATGAAAATCCAAGTCTTCTGACTGCTGTGCCATCCTGAACTTTCCCTGTGATCCAGCCTCTATCTCCCAGTTCACTCTTTGCATTATACCCTGTGCTTAGTCCTGTCCCCTGAAGAGAAAAGGTTTGACTGATGGAAGCTAGACTGTAAGCATGAGTAGGGATCCCGAAAAGACTTTTCCTCTGTGCTGGTGACTCACACTTCTAATCCTAGCCACTCAGGAGGCTGAGATCCAAGGATCAAGGTTCAAAACCAGTCATGACAGACAAATCTGAGAGCAAAATATAATATGAAATACCACAATGAAATGCCACCGTGAAACCCCTTAGTGCAAGTAATAGATACGAACAACAGAAAGCAAAGCAAGCTGCATTTGGGTGGCATACATTGGAGCTGAGGGATTAATGAAGAGAGTGAAGATGATGGATACGGTCAACAGTTGCTTGAAACTGCTTTCAGAAATGGAGCAGGATGGGTAAGGGAGTGTGACAGAGGGGATGAAGCATGGAGATACAGTGTGTAAATGTGTAGAACTCCCCCATACACAGTTAGCAATGTTTGCTAACTGAAAAAAATACTGACACACAGTTTGGTGTACCCATCTTTCCTCTGTCCAGCAACCCAGGTGTCAGAAATGACACCTATGACCTCAGGCATCTACCATGTCTTTGTGTTGGGAACACTCAACTCTCTTAGCTGTATTGAAGGGGTCAATTAAAGTTGCCTACTAAGCAATAAAACATTACTAGTAATTATTCCTCTGTTCTGAACAGCATGATGAGATCCCACAATCCAGCCTGCCTGGCACGTGAACCACCGTTCTGCCTATCGTATTCATGCTGTGTGTACGCTCTCTCCCTTTATTCCTTTAACTGCCCCAGTTATCAGATCGACTGTCATGGAATCACAGTGCCTGTGTTCAAGGAACCCTTGTTTTACCTCACAATGATCCCAAAGTGTAAGAGTAATGAGGCTGGCAATTCAGATGTGTCAAGGAGAAGCCATAAAGTGCTTCCCGTGGATGACAAGGTGAGATGTATTGACACAATAGTAAAAGACAGTGCATGTAGGCAGGACGATGCCTGCAGTTTCATGCATTTACAGAGAGTCTTGACATGTGTCTTGTATGGGTCATGGAGAGAACTGTACCTTTCTTTCTTGCTCCAGCAAATGCCATGTTTCTCCTCCTAGCTCACTGCTTATATTCCTCTCTTCCTCCAGCAACTCAGAGCTCAGTGACAGCATGCAAAGAACACTCTCCTTTCTGCCAGAGTCTCTATGACCTTAGCTGAGACCATAAATCTGTCACACACATGGATGGTATGGGGTCAGATGTTTCTATTCATTCACAAATTTTACCATACATATACCAAGTTTAGGATGAGCTTTATTTCATTTTTAAAAATATGAACTCTCCAAGACATGTGAAAGGGTATCAATGTATGTGAATTAATGCACCTTCTATCTGGCAAATATCATGTAACCCTTTTATTAATTACAATAAAAAATATTAAAAATAAAAAAAATATGAACTCTCATTTAAAGCCTTGACATTGAAGAAGAAACTTCATGACTACTATAAAAAAAATAGAAAATAGCATTCACTTGTTTTAACTACAAAACTTAAAAAAAATAGTCAAATTCTCAGTAAGTTCATTTTTGTACGTTGGCTGTGTTTTACATTTACCATTTTAGGAAAACTAAGAGTGATTGAAAGAGCATTGGCTTGGATTTTAGGAAGTTACCTGCTTTAAGTCTGCCTACCAGCAACACACTTAACTACCACACTTAACCTTCATTTTGATCATAGATTGTGGTTCAAGCACTGTGGTAAAGATTCATCTTCATGAATCATGTAGTTTCATCTGCAGGTTTTAGTTTGGAGCCCAAGGCGCACAGACCCTAGGATAAATCTTCATATATAAGTGATATTTTAAGGAGATTAAGTGATCCTTTCCAGTGTCAAACTCTGGGTTAGTATTTGTATGTATGGAATTGTGTGGGATGGAATTATAAACTGGGAATATTCTTTGTGGTCCCAAGTTGTGATAAAAAGTTTTGTTTATTTGTCAGGCATCTTTGACTGAGACAGAGAACCAAGTTAATTCTGAAGCACATAGTGCGGCAGTTTAACTGCTTCAGGCATAGCTGCATCCAGTTGTCAACCAGTGTTTTCAATGGGAATTTTCAGTTCCAATGCAGGCTGTTCCCACATGGTGGCTCCTCATTTTTATGATGTTACATTATCCTCAGCAGGAGAAAACTTTATTTTCACTCTCATTTCAAAAGTCCCAGAGAAGGCTCTCATTGGTTTCCTTTCAGTCACATGTCTCTTTCAGATGCTATCACAGTAACCAGGAAACATGATGCTCTCTCAGATTGGCTAGACTTGAGTACCATATGTACATCCTTGGATGGAGAGAAGTGGGGAGGTATCAGCCTCACCCTGAGCCCCATGGACTGGGGGGCTGGAGGCACACCTAAAAAGAGAAGCCAGCGAACAGAAAGCAGAGTCTAGTTCCACCTGTCTGCATGCCAGATTGGCTCTGCAGGTCACGGGAGAAATGCAGAGGACAACAATGAACTGAACGCTTTCAAATGTGCTGACAATGTTCAGGGAGGGGCGTCCTACTGGCAGCCAGAATGCAATCAACTGGCTGCTTTTGCCAACTCCAGCATCTGTCATATTTCATCTTCTTTTAAATAACTTCAGGGATATGAAAGTCATAAAACCAAACTCAGGTGGGGTCAGCAGTCACTGGTCCCTTTGTGTGGAAGGTTGTCATTTTTTTTTGGCTCTTTACCCTACCTTGTATTTGCATAGCCTCAGAAGACCAGAGCAGAATCCCACTAAATATCATTCAAATGAGGATCTCAGAGCCCAGTGACAATCAATCACAACTTTCTGCCTACCACAAGGATATATTAAAAAAAAAAAGACAGTGGAGATTACCTTCTTCATAATTGCTATGTATTTCTTTGACCTTATATCAGCTAAAGTCAGCTTTCAAAGAAAAAATGTTGTTGCAGAGCAGTGGAGAAAACATTTTAATGAACACCACAGGGTTTACTGATCATTGTTAATGAGTGGAGGATGGGTGTCTTGTGGGAAACCTTCTGTCTATCGTTAGAAAATAGCCGGAATGCTAGAGGGAGGGGATGGTGATGGAGCTACCCCAGGTTTCCAAACTGGAAAACAAATACATCATGTCTTTAATGCTATTGGTAATGGACAGTTCAGGAGTTGGCCCAAACTTATTTGCACCTTTGTGTGTGCCCTCCTTGATCAATACCCACAGTTAAGCTGAGATTTACGGACTTCTATAAAGAGGAGCCATGGCAATAGTCAAACAAATGAAATGCCGTAGAAACATTTCGATCTCTCTTCATCCACCATTGTTGTGGGCGTGATAGGATGGAAAAGCCCGGTGCTTGCCAGTCTATTTTTATTGGGTAGGATGTGCATGTGTGTTGTACACGTTGTGTGCATGGAAACCCATGTGTGTGAGCAGGTTCACTGCTTCAGAACTGGAGAACACTTTTTTTTCTTCAATAATCAGCTAGCCCTCCCTCCTAAAATCAATCGGAAGCCAAATAAATTGGAAGAGAAGTAAAAATGCAGTTTAATGTAGCCAGCTTATTTGTTCCTAGACATGCGAAAGTTCTTGTTAGCTTATTAAAATTAAGAGCTGGAAAAGAGAAGTCTATTAGCTGCATGTAATAAATGATCCAAAGTGAGCTTCTGTGTTAGTTTAGAACAGAAGGCAACAGGAATGACACAGATGGATAGAAAAAGATATACCTAGGCATGTATTTAAAATAAAGAATTACAGACAGGAGTGGAGAGGGTAACACGATTCATTGGATGCTGGCATGGACAGAGGGCTTGTTATGGATCACCTTGTCAATCTGTCCTTCGGCCCGATGGGACAGGCTACCTTGTGCAGATAAGGATACTGAGGCTTAGGAAGTTGGCACCTTTACTCAACCACAGTCTCAGTAAGTTGCAGAGCTGCAATTTGACCCCACATAGCTCATCCTCTCTCTCTCCCTTGTCTACAAGTGATAGGTATTGTGCTTTGGGATACATCTATGCAGATGGTGCCAACCTCTTCCACTGTACAGCCTCAGTGAGCCAAGGCCATCTTACCTGTGTCACGTACTCCCTCCGTCCTGGAAGCCTATCTCTGTTCTCTCCCTTTCAGTTTGGAACATGACAGCACACTTTAGGGGGAAACAAACTGGGTCCTTTCCATGTCCTTAGCAGAACAGGATTGGGGGTCTTTAATGTGAATTTGACACCTCTAGGATTCTTATTGATTTCTTTATTCTACAAAGAATTCTGCTCCTAATGCAGTGATGAGCTTCCTGCCATAGACACTAAACTAAAACTGAGCATATGTGCTTATAAACATTCATTTTTAACAGCTGGCCTGTACAACCACAATTCTTCTATTTATTCATGTGTAGCTGGGGTGACAGATGTGTGCTATCATGTCCAACTATTGGTTTGGATGGAGTCTTGTGAATCTTTTGCCTAAACTGGCCCATGCAATTAGTGAAACAAAGCTGTCCTTTCTGTTTGTTTGTTTTATCACGTCTTGTTTTATTTCTGTGCTTAGAGAAGTACAGGTTGGCCTGGAAGTCATGGCCCTTCTTTCTCAGCATCCTGAATGCCAGGATTACAGATGTCTGTCACCATACCTGAATTAAGAGGGTGGTTTTGGTTTGTTTTGTTTTCTCTTGCTTGTGGATTTTGTCATAAAAATCACGGCCTTGCACATACTAGGCACGTGTTCTAACAATGAGCCACACACAGACAGGCTAGCTTTGAACATATATATTTTTTTTCGAAAGAGAAGTATTAAATAAATTATCAAGTGGGTGGTATAAAGAAAAGCTGAGATAATGGTGTTGGTGGTCCAGAGACTCCAGGTTAGGTCAGGTTGCTCTGGTAGAGCCAGATTTAAGAGCACCTTGCTATGAACAGCCTTCCATCCTTCCCCTGTAACACCAGCCATATTCCCTCTGTGTCTTAAGATCATTCTCCTCTTGTGGTGACTCTCCCTTAGCGGTTATGCTCAAGACTAGTGCTCTACTACTTGAGCCATGACCCCACTTCCAGCATTTTGATGGTTAAATGGAGATAAGTCTTATAAACTTTCTTTCCCCGGGTTAGCTTTAAATTGTGATCCTCAGATCTCAGCCTCCCGAGTTGTTAGGAGTTAAGAGGCAAGTGAGTGATTTTTGATATCCCATCATCATGATCCTCTCACTGAGTTTTCCTAGCCTCTACTCCTGCTGTCAGCTCTATTTATCCTCCTGATTGCCTCTCAGTGACTGATGGGCTGCTGGGAATAAACACATGGTAGCCCAGTGCTTGGGGCTAAAGGAATTCACCAAAAATGATGTGAGATTTGTTGAAAACAGAGGGGAGATACACTGCTTCGTCTGGCTTCAAGGGGTTATTTTGAAGAATAAGAAGGCTTGGTAACTGGTGGGTCATATATGTAATTCCAGCTACTCCAGACCTGAGCAGATGAATCTGAGCTATTCTTACTTATTTCCAATTAATCAGCCAAAACAAAAAAGCCAGAAGTGGCTCAAGTGGTAATGTACCAATCTTGAGTGGAAAAGCTAAACAAGTATGTCAGACCCTAAGTGCTCCAGTCACAGAGAGAGAGAGAGAGAGAGAGGGAGAGAGAGAGAGAGAGAGAGAGAGAGAGAGAGAGAGAGAGAGAATAGATGGGAATCCATTTTGATAGAGTGAATTGATGTCTCCATTGAACCCATCCTGTACATCTTACCGAAGTGAGGACCACATCATTGAACAATTCTCATGTCCTGGAAAGGCTCTACTTCTTATCCCATGACTTCTGATTAAAGAACGGTCCCTTTACCATCTTCACTTCTTTGTGAACACTGATCTCTCAGCACCTGGGCAAGTGGAAGTATGGGTAGCCTAGAGCTGACTACCGAGCTCTTCTCAGTGAACCAGGGGAGGTAGAGGCCACTTTTATTAACCCTTCTGCTCAGCCTGTTGACAGTGGTAGTCTTTCTCAAGTCCTGCTGATTGGTTCTGCCTGGTTAGGATGACTGACAGGCCACTTATTACTCCTGCCTGCCCTTCCTGTCCCCTCCAGAGGCTTTCATTAGCCTCACCTGGGGGAGATGGGGCTTGGCAAACACCCTATCCTTAAGGCAGCCTCAAGATTATGTTTTCTCACCTGAAATAACTGGTACGTTTATTGTTTTGGAAAGAAAGAAAAATATCTCATAATTGAAGTAAAAGAATATGCTTCTGGTTTTTCAAGTGTAGTTATGAGGCAGGGAAACTATCCTACCACTTCAGGGACTGCATTTCTGAAAAGAATCTAGTCCTGCAGCTATAACCCACTCCTGGGGCCCTTGCTCACTACCACCCCCATTTGTTAAAATGCCTACCTAATGGTTCTGGAAAATGTACTTGCAAATTGACACCTCATTGGGTTGAAAAGCTTTTAAAATTCTGGAACATCATCACAAGCTCATGCTTCTCCTAATGCAATAATGCTTCCCGAGGGAGGAGAAACAACAACACAAAACAACCAAACCAACCATCTTCCACACACCCCATCCCTGCAAAGGAGAGAAAGAGATGGTTTTCAGCAAATTGACAAACTGAGCTAAACTTTATTTAATTTAATTTCAAAAAGGATGGATCTGAAAATAACAGTGCTGGTTTCACGTGTTAGAAAAATCGATGAGATGATTTTTTATCTTCTTCCTTTCTATTCCCTTGCCAGGGGCTAGTGTAATAAGTCATTTGGAATGATCAAGCAAACCTCCTGGTTCTCTGCCCTCTGGGTTGTCCTGACCAGCCAGGGGCGTCAAGTGAGAAGCAGTTGAAGGCTCTAGTTCTTCCTTAACCCAGTCTCTCCTATGTACACAGGTCGGGTCTTTTCCTAAGTGTGAATAGCAATAATGCTTTGTACGTCTCTGCACAGGTACTGTTCTCAGGATGTTGTGCCCATGACCTCATGAACCCTCATTACACTTTGAATTATTAGTCTTTCAACCCTCTCCCAGTATTTCCTAGGTAAGGGAACTTGGCTTATATGAGTGAGAGTACTCGGGTGACACATGGAGCAAGAAAGGAGTCAGGATTTGAATTCAGAGTCAGCATACTGTTCTTGCTAGCTTTCTACTCATACCAGAAGGTATGAGGGTAAGGTGGAGGCGAAGCTTATGGGGGTGATGAGCTGGGAACTCAGCTATTCTAGGCTTTCCTAAGAAAAAAAAATCTATCTGGCCACTGCTGTTCTTTGTGCAATGACGGAAGTTATTGCTTGGGTAAAATGCTCTATGTTAGTCCCCAGGAAAGCAATATCTCACTTCTCCGTGGGGCTCTTGATCTCCAAGAGAACCATGAGGTTGAGCAGAGAGGAAACATAGAGGCCAAGTCCAGATGCAAGCCACCAGCTCCATTCCTGGAGGCGGTCTACGGAGCGGCCGGGCATGCCCAGCTCCCTGCTCTGCTCCCTGGCTTCAATTTCCCACAGAAAGTCTCCTCAGGGGTCAGGTCCTAATCCCTCCCAGATTGGAGCTTTGTTTGGAACTTTGCAACAGTCAACTAGTGGACAGTCAAACAAGCAATATGTGACTGAGGACTGTCACCCCTCAGTGTGCTCCGGGGCTGTCCCACCACATCACCTGTGGCGAGGGGACTCCGCCAGTATTCTACATTCAATGTCTATGACATCAATTCCTTTTTGATTCTAGAAATGGACCCCATCATTTGGTATTTACCTCCCAAACAATGTCTTCCAGGTCTACTTGTGTTGTCAGAAATAGCAGTATTTCATCCTTGCTTATGACTGAGTACCATTCCATTGTGTACCTGTACATTGTCCTTATTCATTCAACAATTTATGGGCTACATTCCATATGGATTCCATGCCTTGGCTATCGGTAACATTGCTGAATAAATTTTAGGGTGGAGATATCCATTTGACATGCTGATTTTTCATTCCTTTGGGTAGAAAAGAATAATGGGATTTGTGAGTCATATGGTAGCTTTATTTTACAAGCATCTATTCTCTATAATGGTTACACTAATTTAGCATCTCCACCAAGAGCAGGGAAAGATTCATATCCCTGCTAACATAATACTTGTTATCTTTTAACTTTTTAATTTTGAGATGAGGGTCTTACTTGGTACCCCAACCTGATCTTGAACTATCAGTCTTCCTGCCTCAGCGTCCCAAGTAGCTGGCATTGCAGGCATATATCACCATACTGTCTCTTGGCTTTTTTTTAATAATAATTATTCTAACTCTAGTATCTCATTGTGGTTTTGATATTCAATTCTTCAATGATTAATGACACTGGGAAGCTTTGCATGTACCTGTTGCCCAGTTATATTTTCTGCTGAAGGGAACAGAAGTGTTTGCTCAGATCTTTGGCCCATTGTTTAAAACTTTTTCTTTTTGATTGATGTATAATATTTGCACATATTTATAAAATGCAATGAATGTTTGTCTCATGTACGCCTTGGATAGTAATCAACTCAAAGTAGATAGCATATCCTCACCTTAAGCTTTTATCTTTTCTTTGTGGTGAATCTATTCAAATTCCTGTCTTCTAACAATTGTGTGTGTATATTTGAATATATAATTATATATAGTGCATTGTTGTTAATTACATGTAAATTCTTTGTTTCTAATTCTACCATTGAAATTCTGTAGTATATTAGTATGTAGTATGTTAAAACAAGCAACCAATGACAAAGTGAGATAAGCACTTTGAGAATAAATATGCTAGATAAGTTCAATCTATATATACTAACCATGTTACAGAACAGAGTTGTACTAACTTTTTTATGTACAGGGCCAGATAGTAAATATTTTAGGCCTTGTGGCCCATATGGTCTGTCTAAACCACTCAGCTTTTCTGTTATAGTAAGCATTCACAGATTGAATGGCTTAGGGCATTGTAGTGTTCCTACAAATCTTTACTTATGGACACTCATATTTAAATTTCATATAATTTTCATGTGTTACATTTTATTTGCTTCATTTTTATTTTGATATTTTTAAATCATATACAAAAGCCAAAACTTGTCTTAGCTTCCAGGTGATATTTTTGTACAGGTGGCAGGGGTGGGGGTGGGGGTCACAGGAACTACAGTTCATTGATCCCTGGACTAAGGATTCCAAGGACAGAAGGTATTTGAAGTCCTAGCCTGGGAAGACTCATGGCTCTGGCTGGGACAATGACTAGCATTGAAGGAATGCCCCAAGTTACAGAACAGCCATGCTTGACTTGGTCCAGTTGGTGATTCTCTTCCAGGGCCATGTCATTCTCTGTTTCCCCTTCAATTTTCCTGGAAAGAAAAGAATTCCTTGGATACTCCTAATTCTGATTTTTCCCCAGATTCTATGATGTATTTTGACAATGGAATTCTTGACCTTTTAAGTTTTCTTCCAGTACCAAAGAAATCAACAAACTAACAAACAGAAAGTATCTCAGACTGAAATGTGCACTTCCTGAAATGCATTGCAGTCTCAGGAATGATCAGGCCACTCTGTGTTTTCCTTTAATAAAGCTCCTTCTCTGTTTCTTTGATCTGAGTGATTCCAGTCACAGTGAACTCACTATCCAAGTACTAGAGGCTGTGATGTGTAGAAAATCACTTGACTAATGTAGACAATCTCTGTCTTCCTAGAGTTTATTAAGCACATTACTCAGGTTCGGTCTTGGGGTACTGCCGGGGCCTACCGGCAGCAAATTGGGGTTCCTGAAATAGGGGGCAGGGACTGGAAAAAATAGAAGAGAGACAAACACATCGGGTCCGGGAGGTCTGCAGCCCAGGCAAAAACTGCAGCCGCGTTTATTCTCAACTCAAAGCTTATATCCCTTCTTGAGACCAGGGTACTGCCAGGTGTTACATCCAGATGGTTAATCAGGGAACTGTTGGGGGTTACATTCATATGGTAGATCTCAGATCAATTGAACAGGAGAAGGCCAAAAAACAATAAGACAATCAAGCAATTATCTGATGCAAATCAAAGTACAGTTTGATTCCACTCTGGCTCCCAACAGGGTACCATGGAACTTTTTACCCAAGAGAAGACACTAGTGGGCCGAGTATGAAATAGCATGAAAGGATTTTATTTTCATCTAGGGTATACGCATATGTGGCAAAAAATAAAAGAACCATCAGCTGAATTGTCCATGAAAAGCAATAGTGCCTTATCTTTTCCCCTACAGTCTCCTAATTCCAAGAGATAACCATCTTGTGAAGCTTATAATAAACATATAATCTACAAATAGGAAAAATGAACATATAACATAAAAATATATCTGATGATTTTTACCAAGTGAATTCTCTTGAATCTGGAAGCTATATCAAGATTTAGTGTCTAGGTAGTATGAGCCAGGCAGTGGCTCATACCTATAATCCTAGCTACTCAAGAGGCTGAGATCTGAGGATTGAACAGTTTGAAGCTAGCCTGAGCAAGAATGTCCATTAAACTATTATCTCCAGTTAGCCACCAGAAAGTTGGAAGTGGCACTGTGGCTCAATGCAGTAGAGTGCTAGCCTTGAGCAACAAAGAGAGTGCCTAGTCTGCACAGCCAAAAAAAAAAAAAAAAAAAAAAAGAAAAAAAAGAAAAAGAAAAAAAGAAAAAACAATAATGTCTAGAATTTTTGAAACTATGAGTAACCTCCTTGAAGCAAGAAATACTTTCGCCTCTGACACAGGGTCACATGAGACAACCTGTAGTAGTCACTTTCATATCTCTATTTTTTATTATTGATGTAATATATAGAGGGGTTACAGTAACATTCGCCAGATAGTGGGTACATTACTTCTCAAACATTGATACCTCTTCTTATTTTTTTGTTCCTATTTCCCTCCCCCAAACCCTCCCAATCATCTTGTTTTTTCCCCCTTCGCTTTCCTATTTCTAATAAAAAAATAAACATATATATAATATACCAGCTAACCAAGTCAGATACAGTAACCATATGAGATTAACCAAGGGCAACAAAAGAGAAGAGAAATAACATAGTACATTAAGAATACCAATCACTCAAGATAGAATTCTTGTTTCCATTTCTTAGAGATCCTTGCATTTAGCCTCATCCTATATGACCAAATGTTGCTATTATAATCCTCTGCTAGGAGAGTCCTAGATGTGTACTAATTATTACAAATGAGGGAAACCATTGAGCCTATGTTTCAGGTGATTTTTATAGTATTGTTCATGGCAGAGCCAAGCAGTGCCCATGAATTACAGATTCGTTCCCTGATTCACTGTCTCATTCACTCATTTATTCCAATGAGAGGATTTTTCAGGTCTGCAGCACTATACATTCATTTGTCCATTTGCTTTCTAGTAAGTGGAAGAGAGAGAGACCTTAAAGAAAACTCCCCCCCCCCCTTTGCAGATGACATGATTCTGTATGTAGAGAACCCTATGGACTTCACTTCCAAGCTACTTGAACTAATACAAAACTTTGGTAAAGCAGAAGGGTAGAAAATTAACCCTCAAAAATCAGTGGGTTTTCTAGGCCTCTTCTATTTCTTTGAAGAATGACATTGGGATATTGATGGGTATTGTGTTGAATTTGTAGATAGCCCTTGGCAAGACTGTCATTTTCACGATGTTGATTCTTCCAATCCAGGAGCATGGGAGGTTTTTCCATTTCCTCAGTTCTGCTTTAATTTCCTTTTTCAGGGTTTTAACGTTTTCATCATAAAGGTCCTTTACATTCTTAGTTAATTCCTAGGTACTTTATTTTCTTTGAGGCTATTGCAAAAGAGTTGCTTTCCTGATTGTTGCCTCGTTCCTCTCACTGTTGGCATAGAAGAAGGCAGTTGATTTTTGAGGGTTAATTTTATACTCTGCTACCTTGCCAAAATTTTGAATCAGCTCAAGGAGCTTGGGAGTGGAGTCTATAGGATTCTTTAAATACATAATCATGTCATCAACAAAGAGGGAAAGTTTCACTTCCTCTTTCCCTATTTGGATCCCCTTTATGCTTGCCAAAGACTATCTACAAATTCAATGCAATACCTATCAATATCCCAAGGAAACAGAGGAAGTACTCCAAAAATTCATATGAAATAATAAAAAACCCCGAATAGCAAGAACAATTCTTAGCAGAACGAACAGCGCTGGAAGACTATCAATACCAAACTTCAAACTCTACTACAAAACTATAGTAATAAAAACAGCTTGGTACTGGCACAAGAACAGGCTTGAGGACCAATGAAATAAAACTGAAGACCTAGAAATCGACCCACAGACCCGTGGCCACCTAATCTTTGATAAAGGAGCCAGGAATGCTGGCTGGAAGAAAGACAGCCTCTTCAACAAATGGTGCTAGTAGAAATGACTTAACACATGTAGAAAACTAAAGTTAGAT
This sequence comes from Megascapheus bottae, assembly GCF_031878675.1. Taxonomy (NCBI): domain Eukaryota; kingdom Metazoa; phylum Chordata; class Mammalia; order Rodentia; family Geomyidae; genus Megascapheus; species Megascapheus bottae. The sequence continues at coordinate 26,059,474 of NC_143532.1, read as the reverse complement.
CGTATTTGTCTCCCTGCACCAGAGTCAACTCCAAATGAATCAAAGACCTTGAGGTAAAAGCAGATAACCTGAAAATTTTACAGAAAGAAATAGGAGATACACTAGAGATTCTTGGCACAGGTTGAAACTTAATAAAGGCCCAGAAACACAACGAATCAAAGAAAGTTCGGACAAATGGGATTGCATTAAACTGCAGAGCTTCTGTATGGCAAAGGACATAGCCAGCAAGATAAATAGGAAGACCACAGAGTGGGAGAAGATCTTCACTAGCCATACAACAGACAAAGGACTCATATCTAAAATAAACATACAGCTCAACAAATCGAATCTCTCAAATACAAATCCTCAAAGAAACAATCATCCCATTAAAAGAGACTTCTCTAAAGAGGAAATAAGAATGGCCTATAGGCACATGGAGAAATGCTTGACATCTCTGGCCATAAATTCAATCAACTTTGAGATTCCACCTCACTCCAGTTAGAATGGCCATTGTCAAGAAATATAATAACAACAGATGCTGGCAGGGATGTGGACAGGAGGGATCACTGCTACACTGTTGGTGGAGTGCAAGCTTGTCCACCACTCTGAAAAGCAGTATGGATTCCTCAAAAGACTAAATATAGAGCTCCCCTATGACCCAGCAATCCCACTCCTGGGCATTTACTCAAATGTCCAGAAACAAAGTCATATACACCTACCAACACAACTGTGTTCATAGCAGCATTATTCACCATAACTGAGATATGGAACCAACCCAGATGCCCCTCAGTCGATGAATGGATCATGAAGATGTGGTATATTTACACCATGGAATTCTATGCCATCAGAAAGAATAGCATTGCCCCATTTTTAAGGAAATGGAAAGACTTGGAAAAAAATCATATTAAGTGAAGTAAGCCAGTCCCTTATTTGTAACAATTAGCATATGTCTAGGATTCTCTTGACACAGGATCATAATAGCTCAAAAGCTATGTACCTATGTCCATATAGGATGAGGCTAAGGTACATGAACTCCAGGATATGGAAACAAGAGTTTTATCTTTATGATTGTTGTTCTCAATGTACTATATGAAGCTATTTCTTTTTTATTCTTTTCCCCTTAAGTTTTCGCTCATGTTGTTACTGTATCTGACTTTGGTACCTGGTATATTATATGTACATTTATTTGTATATTTGAAAAAGGGAAGCTAAATGAAAAAAACAAAATGTCTGGGAGGGGATGGGTGAGGGAAAGTGGGAGAAGAAACATGGGAAGAGGTAATAATGTTCAAGAAGTAATGTATCCACTACCCGATGAATGTAACTGCCCAACAATAAAAGAAAATGACCCCAACAATAAAAGAAAATAAAATTTAATATATCACCCCAACAATAAGGACCTGTAAGGATGAAGGAAACAGTCCAAGACCTGTACTTCTAGCAGTACCAGGATAAAGCACACATCTTTTGTCTAGGTGTGTCATTAGACCAAGCCTTGTTTGGTGTCTGCTTTCACTCAGATTCCTGAAGCTGCTGGGGCTTCAAGCCAGGGACAAACAGTGTTTTATTTTAAGATGACTTAAATACTTAGAAAGGCAGTGCCCAGAGTCTAGATGTGAATCCAATGCAGAGAGTCAGAAAAATCAGTCACTAATTGATTTATGTCAACTCTCAAATGTTAGGAGAAGGATGACTCTGAGTAAAAAAAAAAACAACAAATACCATATGGAAAGGGGTTTAATTTTTTTTTTGGATTACCCTTTACCAGGTAGTGTGTAATTGCATTAGTAATCGGAGTCCTTCGAGCAGAATCTCAAACAAAGGATTTGTGGGAAGGAAGATGGAAGAATGCTGACTTCACAATAACTCACAGTCTTCCTAACGTGATTATATAAATAAATTCAGGCAATATTTTTCAAGACGCTGGAGCCTGATCGTAAAGGCGTGAGGGGGCCCGGGGCCGCTGCATGGCCCCTGGTCGGCGGGCAGTAACTGATTGCTGCAGTAGCGAGGGGCAGTCCCCAGGTGGTGAAGTATCCAATATCTCTGAATTATCTGTCAGCACTCAGAAATTATTGAAGCCGGGCAGACTTCTCCAGTAGGGAGTAGGAACATTTTGGCTTCATTTGGCTAAACAATGGGGCTAAAATGGAAACTGGCCTGCTGTGACCTCCCACCAGGCCATTCAGGTCATTCGGCTAGCCATGGGAGCCATGCTGGGCTGGTCCGAAAGCTGCTATCTCCTTGACCCCAGAGTCAAGGGGTCCAAGAGCTGAATTTCAGGCTGCATCTTGCTGCTAGCAGGGGGTTAGCTAATCCATCCTGCTTTGTTCTCATCCACTCTGACAAAGGCTGCAGATATACTCCTCCCTCGCCCAGTGGAGTTCTGTCTGGTTGACACATCAGAGAGCAGTGACATGCTGTCCTCATTGTTTGCCCAGAGCCTTTGAATCTCTGTTTTCACTTAGGCCAAAGCACTGCCTTTGAGGCCTTAGTTATTTCATTTCCATTTTGCTGAGGCTGGGCAAGAAGCCAGTATGATGGACAGATAAGCCACTTTCCTCCTGGTCCCCACGGACTTCCTGCCCAACGTGGGGGAAGGATTGAAAGCCAAAATGCTTCAGATTCACTGTCAGAAGACAGTGCTGGGTACTGGGGACCCATGCCTATTATCCTCACTCCTGGAGGAGGCAGAGCTGGGAGGATCATAGTCTGAAGTTACTTCAAGCAAAAGTATAAGACCCCATCTGAGAAACAGCCTAAAAGCAAGCCAGTCAACGGTGGCATGTAATCCTAGCTACTCAGGAGGCTGAGATGGGAGGATCTCAGTTCAAAGGCAGCCCAGCCATGAAAGTCTGTGAGCCTCTTATTTCCAATTAACCACCAGAAAACTGGAAGCGGTGCTGTGGCTCAAGTGGTAGAGCACTAACCTTGAGCTGAAGAGTTCAAGGACAGTGCCCACGCCCAGAGTTCTGGCCCCACAACCAATCAAAAAATAAAAACAAAAACAAAACCCAAAACAACAACAACAACAAAGAAAACAAACCTAAAAGCATAAGGACTTGGGGAAGTGTGGCTTGTGTGACAGTGTGCTTAAGGCCATGAGTTTAACCCTAGTACTGAAAAAAAAAAAAAAGGTCTTAGTAATCCAGGTTACAGGATGCTACAGCCCTGTAAACTCACCACATGGATATAATGTGACGTTAGGAGATATGACACCACCATCATTTAGAATGAGGAATGACAAAGAGGCCAACCTCTCTTACTAGTTGTATGCATGGACCAAGTTGCATGCATGAAACCTCAGTTTCCTAATCAACAAAATGAGAATAATTAGAATTGCCCAGTTGTAAGGATTAGTGAAATAATAGATGGCACAATACTTTTCAGACTTTATGAAAAAGCAAGTGGTCATCCATGTTTACCTCTTGGGCTGTGCACATCGGATGGAGGCTGAGTTCCAACTGCCTGAATTGTTTCTGGGGCCCTAAGGAACTCAGCACCTTCTGGCTTGGGACATCTGGTTCTCTCCTACCTCCATAACTGATTTCAATGTGAACCAATCATATTGCTTTTTAGGATTCTTTGGTCTTCAAGGAAGAGAGCCCTGATTGGCCTCTCATGTCCTAATATCTTTTCCTTCTACTTCCCTGATTGGCGTAATATCTCTGAATCCCAAAGCAACTGCCACACTTGTGGTTCCAAGCATTACATCAGATGAAGGGATCCAATGAGAGTGGTTAGGTGTGACTCCATGAGTGTTTAATGATGAAGATGTACCATCATGACTCTAAGTCCTCACTGGAAATGTATAGTTCAACTCTCATGTCATCTACTAATTTAAATTATATAGCATGAATAGGTGTGCGTCTGTGCCAAGCCAGGTGCTGGTGAGAGTCTGTGCCTCCTTGAATTTATGTCCAGGCACCTCTCTCATCTCATCCTAGTTCCAGCTCTGCTTATATGGTCGGGAATCTGTAGAACACCAGTACAATATAGCTGTTGCCTTCAAGACACCTGCCATCCATTAGAAGGGGCCAAGCAAGAATACAAATATAACTAAAATAAATTTTATTCATAATTATTTATGCTATGAATATTGACTACTCTTTATTTGTTCCAGACTTCTTGCTAACACTATGGGTGCGAGTCAGGCTCCCCAGCCAGAACCCTGGAACATGTATGGCATACAGAGGAGATAGACCCTCATTGCAGCCTACTATGGTGAATCTAGTATCATGGTGGGCTGTGTAGGCATGTAAGAGAATACTACAGACAAGGTAGAATTGGAAGAGAGGAGGGTCTCTTAGAGGAGACAGAATGTGGCTGAGATCTGAGAGTAAGAAGAGGCGACTAGCAAAGATGGAGCCAAGAATACGACAGCCAGAGAGAAGTAATGTACCTACTACCTGACGAATGTAACTATAACCCCTCTATACATTATCCCGACAAGAACAAAAAAGAATATGACAGCCAGAGAAAGTATAGGGATGCAAAGATGAATAAAAATAGTTTGTACTCACTAGCGCTCAGAAGGATGGGCAGTGGGAATGGCAAGTTTAGTGGATCCTGAAATTGTTAGGCACTGTGGCTCACCTCTATAATCCTAGCTACTCAGGAGGTTGAAATCGAAGAATTGAGATCTGAGGCCAGCCTGGGCAGACTCTTAGAGATTAATCAGAAAAAAACTCAAATGGTAAAAGTATCAGCCTTGAGCAAAAAACCCAAGCCAGAGCACAAAGTCCTGAGTTCAAGCCCCAGTACTTACCATCAAAAACTAATTATTATCCAAAAACCTAGAAATGGGGCTGTAGCACAAAGTGGTAGCACATTAGTCTTCTGAGAAAAACAAGCTCAGGGACAGTATCCAGGCCTTTAGTGTAAGCCCCAGGAACAGAACAATATAAACAAACAATTTTAAAAAGTTACCCTAAAAGATAAAACTGGCAGCTGTATGAATAGTGCAGATATAGAGATGAGGATCAGAGAGGTGTATGGTTTGTCTAAGACACAACACTAGCGAAGGCTCAAATGAAAAGTTTTCCTCTTGATTGGTCTGATTCCAAACCTTTTGCCCTTAGAGAGGTGGGACAGTATGTTAAAGAGCCCTGACAGAATTGTCTGTTTGTACAACAGGTATCTCTCTTAACTGCTCTGTACTTCAGATTCCTTAGCTTTCCCCCCCAAATGCTGTTGGTTATAGTAGCTATTCCAGGGAATTGGGTCTTCAAAGGATCAAATGAATTAATGCATACATTTTCTAGTCCAAAAGAGCCCTCAAATCATTAGCTGCTATTATTAAGCTAGATTGGAAAGGAGAGAGACAAAACAATCTAGAGTCAATGGTTGGGCTTAGAGGTATTGACATTGGGGATGAGGGAAAGGTAAATGAAGAGGTAAAATGCCAGCTCCATTTCAGGCTGCAGTCTGAACCTCATTCATCTTCTGGGTTTGGCCTCTGTGTCCCTTTAAGATGTCCACTGATGGGAAGGGACTCATGCTGCCTCGAGAAAGGTTGGTTACTCTTGAGAACAATATAGATTTCTTTTGTGAGCTTCAGGAAGCCATATCCCAGGCCTTGCAGTATTGACTAGACCAGCTGGGACGTGTGGTTGCCAGGGGCAATGCAATCAGCTCAGAGCTGGTCCTTCTCCCTGTGGCGCCCAAGGCCTCTGCTTCCCACCAAGCACTTTAGGTCTCTGGAACTTTTAGGACTGCTTTCCTTCCCCAGAAGTGGGAACCAGATGTTATCTGGTCCAAGCCAGGGTGGCAGGGGGAGCACATCTAAAATTTCTCAACAGGCCTAGAAAGAGTCTTGGAGTACTCTGAGCCCACCATGAGTCTGGCATTCCTGGGTGGCTTGTGAGGCACCTGGCAGGAATACCCTCCCCCCCCACCCTGTTCCCACTTCCTTTGACTGTGGCGCCCTCAGCCCTGGCTGACCATCCCTTTGTGTGACTTGCCTGGCTCCATCTGTTCACAAGTGGTACTGTGGAATTGCAGAAAATAGTGGGTTCAGAGAGGCCTGGGACAGCCAGGGGAGGCTTCTGGGAAAAGGGGCATCTGGACAGGTGATGAGGACAGTGAGTGAGGCAGGGGTACGTGGAGGAGGGAGCATGGGGCTGAACCGGAGCCTGCTGCACGGACTGCCACAAGTGTCTCACTGTGTTCCTGAAACTCTCAGGGGTCTGTGCAGAAGTTCCCCCTCTCTCAATAGATAGGAAATGAAAGAGGCCCAAGACCTGACATTATCTTGCTTTGTGACCTTGGCAATTTACATCCATCCTAGATCTAGGGGGTCAATGCTGCCCAAATCACAGGGACTCAGACAGGGCCTCCATGCGGTCACCCAGAGGGAAACTGGGGTGCCATTGTCAGAGACAGAGGGATGGATGATGGGGAGGCCAATGTGTGTATGACTCTTCCTGAGCCTTTTCCCAGCATCGCAGGGATTTCATTTCACACTCCACCCTAAGAGAACATCTTGAAGTCCTTGCTCAGAAGACTGGCATGTGATTCCACAGGTGCAGATAACATTCTGGAGAACAAGAAAGAAGATTTGTTGACTGATTTATGTATTCATTCACCACCAAATATCCATACACATCTTCCCTATGTCTGGTTTTCTCTGGCTGTGGGAACGCGTGCCCCAAACAAACATCTTCCCTGAAGCTCTGTGATGTCAAACAACAAAGGCTTCTATTTATTTGTTTGTTTGTTTGCTCATGCTATGTGATCCTTGTAGGCTGGTTTGGGCTTATTGTTCATCATCCTGTGAGATCATAAAATTGTGACATTCAGAAAGAGTGGACTCCATGTGGCAGCAATGCAGACAATTGCTGAGATACAAGTGAGTTTTAGAGATAGAGGTGCATGGGCAGGTGTGAGAATGGAAAAGTAGGTACAAACTTGCTAATGGTTGGATGGGTGCTCCCCAAAGATCCATGCATTAAAGGACTTATCCTTAGGGTGACGTTTAGGAGGTAGTTGCCCCTTTAGCAGCTGGATTTTTTTTTTTTTTGCCAGTCCTGGGCTTGGGCTCAGGGCCTGAGCACTGTCCTTGGACTTTCTCAAGGCTAGCACTCTATCGCTTGAGCCTCAGCACCACTTCCAGCTTTTTGCTATGTATGTGGTACCGAGGAATCAAACCCTGGTCTTCGTGCATGCTAGGCAAGCACTCTACCACTAGGCCAAACTCCCGGCACCAGCAGCTGGATTTTTAATGGTAGGTCCTCAGGTTATTGTGGGTGTGGGTGGAGATTGTCCCAAAAGGAGTTGTGAAACTCTGGCCTCTCTCCTCTGTTTTGCTTCCTGTTCATGACAGGAATGACACATGCTTCAGCTATGATGTTCTACCTTCCTCAGAGGCCAGTTTGGAACTTTCATTTTTTAAAAAAATTAATTAATGGTCACTGGTATTTTCATCACAATAATGGGAGGCTGATACAGGTCTTGATAGCAAAAGTCCTTGACTTTGTGATTAGAAGTCTATAGTAGGACTTTGACTTCATCCTGAGACAGACCTTTCGGACAATTGGTCTCCCCTCAGTAATAGAACCTGAGCGTCCCCTGTGGCATGCAGCATGAGAGCAGGTGCTTGCTCAGGCCAGACTCATGGTCTTGAGGACTTCGGGCTGTCAGTTGCTCACATGATTGCCTCTTGCCACAGTGTGTCTAACATGGAAAAGAGAATGCCCAGAAGAAGCCATTTAGATGCAATCACAGCAATGTGTGTTTAGCTTAGACTTAAGTACTCACCGTCTCACTATAATTAAGTGCCAAGTGGTTATTAAACAATACATTTACGGACTTCTGACAACTGTGTGAGAGCCGTTCCTCTCCTACAGTGAACATTCCCTAGTAAATACACTTGTAATACTCCACTGGCTTTTAATTAACCCGACTCACCCATAAACCCATTTATCTTTTAAAAAGATGGTTGCTTCATGTGCAATACATGTCAATAGATAATTAAAATGTTTTTCTTAGAGAATGAACAGGGAGAGATGCATTTCAGAACCTTATGATTAAAAATGTTCTTTATTGAGGTTTAACACTTGTTACTTGGTAACAATATAGCAAGCATGCCTCTTTAATACCTAAATTAAACAGGCCCTGTGGATTGAACGTGCAGTGTTTGCAAATCTCTTGGGCCATAATTAAATAGTACAGGTGATGAGTACTCAGTGTGGCTTAGGAGGCAAACAGGTTGATGTGTCCACAGTCAGGAGTGGGGAAGGTATGTCCTTGTCCTTGTTCTTGTAGGAGCAGCCTGGCTGAGTCCCTGAGTTGTCCCTAGAAACAGCTACGAAGTATTTGGGGAATATCATTGTAAAAGACAATGTCAAACTGCTCTCGTAAATGAAGACTTTTCTAGAACTGGTGATTAGCCAGGGACTGAAGCTCTACCCGTGGTCTTGGATCTGTGGCTTTGCCCACCCCTTTGTGGAAGGCTGTCCTACTTCTCTGGACTGCCTCTCCCTATCCCCCAGAAGATGCTTCAGGTCCAAGTTATGCTTGTTCTCACTTTCACTTAAAGTTTTGTCCCTTAAAAGATGAAGTTCTAACCCCAGGACTGTGACCTTATTTGGAGAGAGAATGATCAAGTAGGACAAGATCACGGGGGTAAGCCCTAATCTGATATGCAGGCCCTAATAAAAAGAAGAGCATTTGAAGAAAAGAGGGAATATTGGAGAATAAAGAGACACAGAGGGAGAAGACTACACAATGATGACAGCTCTGCCTCCTGCTTGTAGAAACCTGTAAGAGGACCACCGTTTCCCTCAGAGTATTAGAGAGAATCACCCTCAGTCATTGATCTCAGACATATCAGAGGCTAGAAAGTGAGTTACCATACTTCACTTGTTTGTGCTGCTCACTTTTTTTTTTTTTAAACTACAGCCTTACATGAAAGCTTCCCTGCCCCGCCCTGGCCCATGTACCTTCTGTGGTCCTTCCTAAGTCTTCCACGAGCTCTGACTTGTTTCTGGACAATGAAGAAAGGAACTTGGTCACCTGAGGGACCAAGTAGATTTATATTTATATTTAGATTTTATATTTAGATTTATATTTGGCATACATGCAGTTTGTGGAGGTAGCTCCAACTTATTATTAATTCCTCTGAAATTTCCATGTTTATTATGCATAAACTATGATCTTGTAGCACACACGTGTGGCTTATCAATACACACATACATGTAGTCTGAGAGAAAGTCCATATCCAATGTATTTGGACTGACAGGTGCTTGGTGACGACTGTTCCAAGGAGGGAGTCAGTCTACAAGTAGAACAGTGTTTCCTTTGGAAGCAGATTTAAAGGAAGAAATAGCAGACAAGATTGTTGAAACTCTTATGAGAAATCTTCAGGAAGTTCATAAGATTCAGTAATCAAAACATTGAACACAAAAGGTAGCACTCCTCTCCTCTTTGCTTGAGCAGAGACGTTGGATTGTTATGATTTTTGACACCATCACACTTGACAACTGAAATGTACTGACTTACCTCGTTTGTTCTGCCCAGAGGTCCTCTGTGTCCAACACAGCTGGTCTGTGATAAGGTCACAGTAACCAACTAAACAGTGTACTATACGGAGGGGAGTTGTATCTGTCTTGGCAGGGCCTATGCTCTGGTTCCCAAATACAGACAATCTTTCTTAAGCTACTTCATTTTAAGAGTGGCAGATCACAAAGAGGGAGGCAAGGCCAATTAGAGAGAGAGAAAGAGACAGACACACAGAGACGCACAGGGAGAAGGAGAGAAGCGGGAATGGAGGTCTCAGGGGAGAGGTAGACAAACAGAAAGATACAGAGGAGACTTTGGGAGGAGAGACACAGAGAGAGAGAGAGAGAGAGCGAGAGAGAGAGAGAGAGAGAGAGAGAGAGAGAGAGAGAGAGAGACAGAGAGAGAGAGAGAGACAGAGACAGAGAGAGACAGAGAGGGGGGAGGGGAGAGAAAGAGATTGCTAGTGGGGGCTGAAGGAGAGGCAGAAGGTTAAAGGCAGAAAAGATAGGGAAAACAAAAATAAAAAATAAATCCAGCATTGCCAAAGACTAAGCAAACAATAAGTAATTTCATCATACATTATTATTTCAGTAACTAGGGCTTTGCTTCTACATGATCTCAGTCTGTATTTTCTTCACTCATTTAAATCAAACAGCCATCCTTTACAGTGTGGTATTTGGGGCATCCCAGAGGGATCAGGGTCTTTCACCCTAGGAAAGGGCATTGTTAGGTATCCCTGGGGTACCAGTGTTCAGACTGTGGAATTTTAAGCTCTGGATATCAGCTGACTAAACTACTCCCCCCACCCTGTGTCTTTAGCCCTTTTGCCTGGGAAACTGCAAAGCCCCCTCTTCAACATTTATTCTCTCTTCCCTGTAGCTGCCTTGATTTCAGGAGAGATGAGAAAGAATGCAAGGAAGAGCTCTGAGATGCCTCCCTTCCTTTCCTCCCTGTGTTACCATAGTATCTTGTTTCCTTGGTTACCAGTGGCCAAGGAAAGGACACTGGGCAAATGCAGGAGTTTGATGGAGCTCTCTAAAGAGAGATGTCACTGAGGACCTGGTCTCTTCTTAAAGAACATTCACTAGGAGAGGTTACTTAGGAATGGAGGTGGGGAGGGAGCTGGGTGGGGCTCTCGAGTTGGAATTTAGAAGTTTCATCTCACCTGACAGCAACGAGACACTTAAAGATGACCTTGAAGAATCAAAGCTAGGGAGGTTTGAACCAGCCTGGCCATCTGGAATGG